>NC_035435.2:91832016-92136251 GCF_002127325.2 Helianthus annuus | reverse complement strand
AGGCAAAGACCTGGATGCTTTAACTGTGGTAATGATGGGCACTACAAGAGGAACTGCCCAGAGTTGAACCAAACCCGGGGAAGAGTGTTCGATATCGAAGCAAAGGAAGCGCGCCAGGACCCCAATGTCGTTACTGGTACGTTCCCTGTAAACCAATGCTATGCATCCGTTTTATTTGATACTGGCGCCGATTATAGCTTCGTATCATTAGAGTCTAAGAATATGCTTGGTTTAGCAGCTAGTAAATTAGATGTTTCGTACTCAATCGAATTGGCTAATGGAAAGTTAGTAGAAGCCAATGAAGTTATCAAAGGTTGTGTGATCGACTTGGGAGAGCGTGAGTTTGCTCTGGATCTACTACCAGTCCAGTTGGGAAGCTTCGACGTGGTAGTAGGAATGGATTGGTTATCGAGTAACAAGGCTGAGATAGTTTGTCATGAAAAGGTTGTTCGTATCCCAACCGAAGATGGCGAAACAATTGTGGTTCACGGAGAGAAGCGTGATACGCCTTTGAGAATTATCAGCTGCTTGAAAGTGCGAAAGTGTTTGTAGAAAGGATGTGTTGCCTTCCTGGCACACATTGTGGATAAGAAAGGTGAAGAATCGAGAATTGAAGACATCCCTGTCATGAGGGAATACCCAGAAGTCTTCCCAGAGGACTTGCCTGGATTACCGCCTCAGAGGCAAGTGGAGTTCCGCATTGACTTAGTTCCAGGCGCTAAGGCACCTTACAGACTTGCTCCATCTGAGATGCAGGAACTGTCGACACAACTTCAAGAGTTGTTAGACAAGGGATTTATTCGACCAAGCTTCTCGCCTTGGGGAGCTCCAGTTTTGTTTGTAAAAAAGAAGGACGGTAGTTTCCGTATGTGCATTGATTACAGAGAGTTGAACAAGTTGACGATCAAGAATAGATACCCTCTGCCAAGGATTGATGATCTATTCGACCAACTGCAAGGTTCAAGCTTTTATTCAAAGATCGATCTTCGATCTGGATACCATCAGTTAAGGATACAAGAGGAGAGTATCCCAAAGACAGCCTTCAGAACTCGTTATGGACACTACGAGTTCCTCGTTATGCCGTTTGGGTTAACAAACGCACCTGCAGTCTTTATGGATTTGATGAATAGAGTTTGTAAGCCGTACTTGGATAAGTTCGTGATTGTATTCATCGATGATATTTTGATTTATTCAAAGACGAAGGCTGAGCACGAGCAGCACTTAAGAGCCATCCTAGAGCCGCTAAAGAAAGAACAGTTGTATGTCAAATTCTCTAAGTGCGAGTTTTGGCTAAGAGAAGTGCAATTCCTTGGACACGTGGTAAGTGGAGATGGAATCCACGTGGATCCAACCAAGATCGAGGCGATCAAGGATTGGGAAACGCCAAAGACGCCAACCGAGATTCGGCAATTCTTGGGTTTGGCTGGCTATTACCGAAGATTCATTAAGAATTTTTCAAAGATCGCTCAACCATTGACGCTCCTCACTCAGAAGGACAAGAAGTTTGATTGGGGAATCAAACAGGAAGAAGCATTTCAGGTATTGAAAGATAAGCTTTACAACGCGCCAATCTTAGCCCTACCAGAAGGTACAGATGATTTTGTGGTATACTGCGACGCATCGCGTCAAGGATTGGGTTGTGTGTTGATGTAACGCCAAAAGGTTATTGCATACGCGTCACGCCAACTGAAGGTACATGAAAAGAACTATACCACACATGATTTGGAGCTAGGCACAGTAATTTTTGCATTAAAGATCTGGAGACCCTACCTTTATGGTACGAAGTGCACAATCTTCACAGATCACAAGAGCCTCCAACACATATTCAACCAGAAAGAGTTGAATATGAGGCAAAGACGATGGGTAGAACTGTTGAATGACTACGACTGCGAGATTAAGTATCATCCAGGGAACGCGAATATGGTCGCCGATGCCCTAAGTCGGAAGGAGAGAATCAAGCCCATAAGGGTTAGGGCTTTAGAGATGATTATTCAGACCGATCTTTCCTTGCGCATTCGTGCCGCACAGAAAGAAGCTCTCAAGAAAGGAAACCTTGAAAAAGAATATCTCCGTGGGATGGAGAAGTCATTGGTACCAAACAAGGAAGGAACGTTATGTTTTGAGAAAAGGATTTGGGTTCCTCTGTTTGGTGATCTAAGGAAGGTTATTTTCGATGAAGCTCACAAATCGCGGTACTCTATCCATCCGGGAGCGGATAAGATGTACCAAGGTCTTAAGGATTATTATTGGTGGCCTAGGATGAAAGGCGATGTTGCTGTTTATGTGAGCAAGTGTTTAACATGCGCTAAAGTGAAAGCGGAATACCAGAAGCCTTCGGGACTTCTGCAACAACCAGAGATTCCAAAGTGGAAGTGGGAACAAATCTCCATGGATTTTATTACAAAGTTGCCAAGAATGCCAAGAGGCCATGACACTATTTGGGTAATAGTGGACCGATTGACGAAGTCAGCACACTTCTTGCCTATCCGAGAAAAGGATAACACGAGCAAGTTGGCCGAAATTTACATGAGAGAGATTGTTACACGCCATGGAGTAACTCTCTCAATCATCTCTGATAGAGACGGAAGGTTCGTATCGAGGATATGGCAGTCCTTCCAAGAAGCTTTTGGCTCGAAATTGAATCTAAGCACTGCTTTTCACCCGCAGACCGACGGTCAAAGCGAGCGGACGATTCAGACTTTGGAAGACATGCTGAGAGCGTGTGTTATGGATTTGGGCGGTAGCTGGGATAAGCATTTGCCTTTGGTCGAATTTTCATACAACAACAGCTACCATACCAGTATTGGTGCCGCGCCATTCGAAGCTTTATATGGGCGCAAGTGCAGATCACCGCTTTGTTGGTCTGACGCAGGTGATAGACAGTTGGTTGGTCCTGATGTGGTTCAGGAAACCACAGATAAGATTGCACAGATACGAGATCGCATCAGTGCGGCTCGTGACCGTCAGAAAGCCTACGCGATCTTAACAGGAAACCTCTAGAGTTTGAGGTAGGTGATATGGTTTTGTTGAAGGTATCACCCTGGAAGGGTGTGGCACGCTTCGGGAAGCGTGGAAAGTTGAATCCGCGGTATATTGGCCCGTTCAGAATTCTAGAAAGAATTGGGTCCGTAGCATACAAGTTGGATCTACCTGCCGAACTTAATGGAGTTCACGATACGTTCCACGTATCAAATTTGAGAAAGAGTCCAACGCAAGATACCGTTGTCATTCCTACCGACGAAATTCATGTTGACGACACGCTCCACTTCGTTGAAGAACCCGTTGAGGTTACGGATTGGAAGGTGAACAAGACCCGCCGGAGCAGTGTCAAGCTCGTCAAGGTTCGTTGGAATGCCAGACATGGTCCTGAATACACCTGGGAATGTGAGGACCGGATGAAAGAGAAATACCCCCACTTATTTCCCAAGAACCCTGCGACTAGAAGCAGAACTTAAAATTTCGGGACGAAATTTTTCTAACGGGGGGAGAATGTGACAACCCTCACTAAACCAGGTATCCGTACGGTTTAATTAATAATTAATTGCTACTTAATTACTGTGCTTGCTTGAAATTACTGATGAACTGCTACTTGATTTCTGATACTGGTATATACCTGCATCATACTTTAATTACCGTCACTACATTATTTACATACTGAACTCTAGTGACAAACATGATGCATAAAAGCACAGTAGCACTATGAACGGATAACCTATTGAACATGCTGATAAAGCCAGCATCAGGCAGACACTGCCTCTAAGGCCTGTATGAGCCAGAAATATTTTACTACACCCATAGTGAGTGTAGGGATACAAGGGTTGTAGAACTGCGTCTCTAGGGATAAGTTACAATGACTGGATGTGCCTAGGACATACACTAAGCACAAAACTTTGCACTTTAATTAACAATTCAGCTTTTAGCTAACTAATAAAGTGCCAAAACATGAGAAAAATATTACTAGACACTTTCCAAAGTGTCGGGAATAAGTTATGTCACTAAAGAGGGTATTAACAACACTTTAAATACTTATTAAGAACTTTAACGGACTAATATCCAACCGAACAACCGGACTTTACCCGGAACATAAAAATATTGTCAATGGCACTATTTTTCTTTTTCTGAGCCAGTTAGGGTCCCCGAATACCCTAACACCCTTTATAACTCACCACACATTAGTAACTAATTTAATTACTTAATTAAACCATCTAATACTTACACTTTGGTTGAAATGGAACTAATTACCCCCCCCCCCCCAACGATTGTTTCCCCCCATGAGGGACACACCCTTGTCCTTGATCGATTATTTAATCCAAATGCTCATTATCTAGGTAACATACTAACTAGTGGGTAAAGGTAATGATTTATAAATAAACACTAGAATTATAATTCTCATTCTCATAAATCACTTCACTCAAGAACTACTTTCTTTCCCTCTCTTTGACACTCACGGCTGAGAAACAAGCCCCACCTCCAACCATTTTTTTCGATTTCATTCAAGTAATTCTAAGCATACGCAAGTGTGAAGGATCACATATAAGGAAGCCCGGAGCTTACGGATTGCAAAGGACCACACTACGTTGCTTTTAACCACCTGTTTTTCGTCTAGTTTCTTCCCTAGCCTCGAGCTAGTAGTAAGTGACTCTAAACGCCTTTTTGATCTATTTTAAAGTGGTTAATAAGAATTTGGTCGGTTGAAAATTATGAACACTAGAGATCAAGTTTAAAGTCTACAAAAAAAAAAATATAAACAAAGTGGTTAATAAGTAAATAATAGTGTAAAACTTATAAATCTAGTTTTAATATGATTATTTGTTGTTGTTAATTACTAGTATGGGAATGGATCGTCATCGAACCACGCTAGAGCATGTTCACAAAACATGAACTAGCCTTATGTTTAGTTGTAAAGTTTCTAGATGACGAACTCTTTCCAACATAAACATGAACTTGTGTAAAAACAATTTTTCTTATGAAATAGAGTTGTAAACTAGTAGATCTACGGATCTACAAGTGGTATTTTCAAAGGACCAAGTGCCAAAAGAAATCATATTTTTAAAGCCGGATCTTTCCTAAACAAATGTGATTTTTGTAAACACACAAGTGTGTAGACACTTGTGTGACAAAGAGTTTTTAACAAAGAATTGTTTTTGTAAATTTTGACGAGAAGTTGTGGAAATGTATTTTCTTTAAAAAACTAGGTTCTCAAGAAACCAAGTTTATTTATAAAAAGGTCTACTAAAAATATGGGGAAAATCACTACATGATAAACTACAAGTTCATGTGATTTGTGATTTATACCTATTTTGATTATTTTTGATGTTGAAACTTTGTTGATTAATGTTGGGAACATTGTTGTTTGAGTTTTAAAAGAAAATGATACGCTAGAAAGCGTGGCCACCTCCAGTTACTGGGGAAACTCTGGCGAAATTTTTCCAAAAATCTAACACTTGGAAATATTCTTATCACAAGTGTTATAAATATATTTTTAACTTGCTTTCAAAAATGTAAATTTCGTCATGACTTTATTTACAAAATATCGGAGGTAGGATTTCACAAAATAAAACGTGATAAAAATATATTTAGTAAATATATTTTTCACAACGTCACTTGTCAATTATTTTGTGAAGTGTATAAATATTATTTTTAGGGTAAAAATAATATTATCGAACGTTAACGAATCCAAAATAATACGAACACTTTCACGATAGATATATAAGTTACACCGGTAATTATTATTACCACTCGATCGTTAAAACGTAACTTACACATTTTACGTAAATATTTATGAACACGTATTTTTGTTAAGGTATTATTTTGGGAAAATCTTATATAATAGAAAATATAATATTTTTGAGAAAAATATTTATATTTTGAAGTTAGAAATAAGATATATTTTTAAGTAAGACTTAATAATATATTTCGTACGCACATGTATTAAATCCCCCATCCTTGGGAAGGAAAATAATTACCAAGTATGCACGGAATGTAAACACGAAATAGTTGTCTAACTATTTCTCAAGACTTAAACTAAAAAGCTAAGGCACGGCCGTCCCTCTAATAGAGTTAGTACATGTAGGTCGTTGCACAGCTGCTTGACTTGGAGACATACTTGGTAGAGACGCACCGCTGTGAGTTCATGTCCCCCTTTTCTCTTAACTGTTTTCAGTTTTCTAAACTGCGGGGGTGAAATACATGTTACTTTGATTATGAATACTTTATACATAGTATAGTTAGCGTAAGGAGGGTTACTATTTAGATCATGTGAATGGGTAGGCGGAAACTTGAGGTCATTAATCCTCAGGGTAGGACCGAGGGGCAGGAGCGATAGATCTATTTGGGTGTAGCGAGCCCAGTCCCAGGCCCAGCATAATGGACCTCGGGATGACTTTGTACCCGACGCATAAATCTGCTAGGTTTGAGCCTTCCTACTTGCATTTCACACATATCAATGGCCTTGCAAACCATTGGTGATCTCTTTTTCCTTATTTGCTACATACCAGGATTTTGATAAATGCAAAGGTTTATTTACTCACTTACACATGAACTCGCTCAACATTATTGTTGATTTTTCAACTTACATGTATTTCAGGGAATTAAAGGATCTGGCACGGTATGGCACGTTTTCCCGCTACACTAGTACGAGGTCATCCGGGTTTAGGGAATGTGACTCTTTCCTGGACAAGTCACAGTCCTTAAACCGTGTTTACGTTATGATATGGTTGTGTTTGTGAACAATGTTTATGTTGTTAGGATATGTTCCGTTAAAACAATGTTGTTGTTTTTGGATTTTAAAACTTAATCAAATGGATGATCTTGCATGGTTTTTATTCATATAGCTTTGTTATGGTTAAGCTATGGTATTAATAAGTCACACCAAATTAACCACGCTTCCGCAAAGCCAGGGTGTGACAGTGCAGTCCTTGTTAAGGATCATGAAGGTACACAATATCCTGTCTATTATGTAAGTAAGAGTTTACTTGATGCTGAATCCAGGTATTCACACCTTGAAAAGCTTATTCTTGCATTAATTATGGCATCTACTAAGGTAAGACATTATTTTGAAACCCATGTTATTGTTGTTAGAACTAATTTTCCAATTAAGAATGTCCTCAGGAAACCAGAAATGTCCGGAAGGATGGCTAAGTGGGCAGTAAAGCTTAGTGCCCATGATATAAGATATGAGCCTAGAACAGCCATCAAATCTCAAGCATTAGCAGACTTTGTGGCTGATTTCAGTAGTGATTTACAAAAGGAAGCCGAATTGGAAGTCCAGCAGCTGGATGAGACCAAGGATCCTTGGATACTACATACTGATGGATCCTCAAATGTTAAAGGCACGGGGCTTGGTATACTACTAAAATCGCCACAGGGGGACATAATACCCCACTCCATAGCTTGTGAGTTCCAAGCCACTAACAATGAGGCTGAATATGAAGCCTTGATTGCTGGTTTGCAAATTGCTAAGCATATGGGGATCAGGTATCTTGAGGTATACGTGGATTCATTGTTAATCACTAATCACTTTAATGGATCCTATGCTGTTAAAGGTGAAAAACTAACCAAATATTTAGAGATAGTCAAAGAATTGGCACTCTCCTTTGTTTTCTTTAGTTTGACACAAGGTACCAAGGAAGAAAATACAGAAGCTGATGCATTAGCTAATCTAGGATCATCCTTGAAAATCCCAGAGGATATAAGTATCCCCATCATCCATATCTTGACCCCTGCTATTGAAAATCAAGTGACCATGGAAATAGAAGAGGATTCTGCAATGATCCCTAGTGAGGATACTCAATCCTGTTCAGGATCATGGATCTCACCAATCATGAGATACTTACAACACGGGGAGATTCCTATGGGAGAAAACCCTAGGGCTTTCAGAATTAAGGTATCTCAATTCACAATCCTAAATAATATGTTGTATAAGCGATCTCTTGCAGGACCATATTTGAGATGTATCGAGGATCCTGAAGTCCAAGAAGTTCTAAAAGACTTCCATGAAGGAGATTGTGGAAACCACACTAGGGGCAGGGCATTGTTCTCAAGGATCTTAAGGACAGGATACTACTGGCCAACTATGAGAAGGGATGCTGTGGAGTATGCTAAGAAGTGTGATCCTTGTCAAAGACACATCAATATCCTTCACCAGCCGGCTGAATTTCTACACCCTATATCCTCCTCTTGGCCATTTATGAGATGGGGGATGGATATAGTTGGCAAGCTCCCTAAGGCACCTGGTGGAAAAGTGTTCATGCTTGCTATGACTGATTACTTCTCCAAGTGGATAGAGGCTGAAGCTTTTGCCCAAGTCAGAGAGAAGGAAGTTATATCCTTTATTAAGAGAAATATTATAACTAGATTTGGCATTCCTTCTGAAATTATATGTGATAATGGTTCCCAATTTATTGGGAGCAGAACTACTAACTTTTGTGACAGCTGGGGGATTAAGATGATAACATCAACACCAATCCACCCACAAGCCAATGGTCAAGCAGAATCATCCAACAAGATCATCATCAACAATCTGAAGAAGAAACTTGGATCCAAGAAGGGGAAATGGGCAGAAGAATTACCTTATGTGCTTTGGGCTGATAGGACAACCCCCAAGAATGCTACTGGTCAAACACCATTCTCTTTGGTATTTGGGGCAGAATCAGTGATCCCAACAGAAATGGTGGTTCCAACTGCTAGAACAAGTACCCGTGATCCTGAGGAGAATGATGAAAACCTGGCTCTAGACTTGGATACTATTGAGGAAATCAGAGATCTGGCTAGGATAAGGATGGCTAGCTACCAACAAAGAATGGCTGGTGCTTATAACAAAAATGTCAGGATAAGGAAATTCCAAGTTGGGGATATGGTATTGAGAAAAGCATTCCAGAATACCACCAATCCTACTGATGGAAAATTAGCACCAAAATGGGAAGGCCCTTATTTGATTGAAGCTGAAGCAGGAAAGGGGGCATATAGATTGCTAACTATGGAAGGTAATTTGTTACCAAGAGCCTGGAATGCTATCCACTTGAAGAAATATTTCATGTGAGCAGGATCCTCCTGGCACATATGATCCTTACATTAGAAGTACCCTTGAAGGATCCCTGAGGTGTCAATGATCCCTACCCTGGTAATGTCCTAATCTTGAACTATTTTATTTTCTTGTTTTCTTATTTAAGGATAAGGATCATATATCCTTCATCCTTCTCTCACAAGATTTTGAGTTCTGATAGTCCAGGTATCCTTAGCATATTATTGATAATCTTCAGAAGCAATTCAGATCCTTGGGATTCAACCCCAGTTGTTTGGGCTTGTCCCCAGTTATCCTTGGGCTTGTCCCCAGTTTCGCCTGTAGCGCACGATGATCCTGGTATAGTTCAAGTCTTTGGGACCAGTACTCGCTTTAGGGGCTGATAATTCCATCGTACTGGCTATACCTAGGATCCTACGTATAATGGTAGACGTACCATACATCCGTTCTTAAGGTTTCTAACGTTTTCACGTTAGCTAAGGTTTTGGCATTATCATGTCACTAAGTTTGGATAGTCGCCAGTAAGGGCCATACTCCAGTTCACCTATGATCCTTGGGCTTGTCCCCAGTTATCCTTTGGGCTTGTCCCCAGTTATCCTTTGGGCTTGTCCCTAGTGATTCTTTGGGCTTGTCCCCAGTGATCCTTTGGGCTTGTCCCCAGTTATCCTTTGAATTGTTGGGCTTGTCCCCAGTTACTAACTTGTCTTTTATATTGGCTCAGTTCCAAATTATATTCTATTTTCAGGTTTTCAAAGTTAAACAACTAAGGATCCTCAATCCTTGTTATCTACTAAGGTTTTTCTTATGTTTACCCTAGTTACAGTATTAAAGGTAAGGATCCTAACTTGGATTCTCAGGTATGATCCTTAACTATTTTTGATTTCATTCACTATTCATTTGAATAACCCTTATACCTTGACAACTGAACCTATGATCCTTAAAATAAACTACTTTTTGGAAGTTTTCGACTATAGGATATTTGATCCTGGATCATATCCTAAATTTCTTAAACATAATTTGCTTAACTCTTCTTACTCAGAAAAGTATAAATCAAAACAATTGAAAGTTTAAAGGATATACAAGGATAACATCACAGGATAAGTCAAAAATTAAAAGTTTTATTCATTCACAAAATATTTAACCCTTTAAAGTTGTCAAAATTGCCAACCCACGTTTCTACCAGCAAAACGTGGCCCGTCCACATGGGTTGGTAAAGGGTGTCCATTGTTCATGCGGTCATAGCAGTGCAGGAAATAAAGGTCGGCAGGATAACAAGTGGCTTCATCCCCCAAACAGAGGATCCCTCCACCACCTATTATCCTACCTATTGTTCAAAGGATCATGGATCCTTACCCTAAAAACTATTGTTCAAAGTACAAACCATCAGACTATTCAAACAAACAACCACCAAACAAAAAAAATTGGGCTCCGGCTAAGTCTCGAAATTTCCATCATCACCAAATCCTACAGCTCAATCCTTCGCTGCACCATCACCACCAGCTCCGCTTGCCTCACCACCTTGGTCCTTGCCAGTGCCTCCACCCTCAAGCATCGGGATCTCCTCATCCTCTTCATCATCCTCCAGTTCAGCCAGCCTAGCCTTCCAGCCTTCGACATCCCAGGTGCTCTTATCAAATGCAGGATCCTGAGCTTCCATGGCCATTTGCAGCTGGATCTTGTACATAGCTATGGCGGCAGAGACCTTGGCATCCTGAGGTGATCTCGTGCTTCTCATAGTCAAAGTTAATCAGCATCTTGGCAGCATCATTCTTGGTGGCCTGGAGCTCTTTCTGAAGATCGGCTATCTTGAGATCCTTCAACACCCCAACCTGTTGAAGGTCAGCAATCTGGCGATCCTGATCCTCAACATGGCCAACATATGTCTCTATCTCAGCAAATTTCTACAAGGAAGACAAGGAATGATGTCAGAAGCCAAGTGATCCTTAGACTAGCAGGATACACAAGCAGGGACAGTGATCCTTACCTCGTTGATGTAATCCAGACACTGTTGGCGGAGCAGGGGCAGACCTTGCAAATCCTCAGCTTCAGAGGCCTTTCTCTTCTTGCCTCCTTTTCCCCTGATAGGTGCTTTCGGGGCCGAAGCAGTTGGGCTAGCAGCAGGGGTCTTCTTCTTAGAGGATTTGACGTTGGTAAGATCAGTGATGCCGAACTTTGAGGAAGATTTGGTGGATTTTCCAGCGCCTGCACAACCAAAACAAGATAAGTATCTTAATTTTATTTGACTCTCATTATATAAATACTCCTTAAATAAGGATACTTACTTGACATTGTGACAGAAGCAGAGGATACTTCCTGAGAATCCTGGGTGATAATCTTGAAAGTTCTTATTTCAGGATCAAGCTTCTTAAAGGCCAAGAGTCTCTCTTTTGCAGCAGGAGTCAACTTAAGATGTGAAACGGAGATAGCTGCACAACAAGAAAACAAAAGAACATCAGTGATCCTTATGCTAAAGGATAAATTCTATGGTGATCCTTCCTAGGACCCCCTATCCTACCATGGGTAACCCACTTCTTGGGCAAATCCTTCCCATCAGGGATGGTATCTCTCCTCACAAAAAAGAACCGCCGCTTCCAATTAGTATCATTCTTGGTAGCCTTGAAGATCGGATGCTCCTCCCCGGGTCTACGTTTGAACAGATAACGATGGGAACCAAAGGTGGTCAGATCGTATAGCTCACCCAACTCGGCCATACCTAAGTCAATCCCCTCTTGCTCGATGATCCTTTCAAGGGTAAACAAAACCCTCCAGATCATCGGCATGGCCTGGATGAAAGATATGCCGGTCAAGGAGAAAAAGGCTTGGGTGAAGGCTGGAAAGGGATACGTATAACCTATGGAAAACGGGATCACAGGAAAGGCAACCCATGAATCGGAGGTGTGGTCACTCAGGGCAGAAGGATTATAAGCTTTGAACACCGTATTTGCAGGAAAACAGCACCGAATCCTGTCAATCTGAGGATCAGCGAAGATACACCGTTCTTTAGCAGAGTTTGTGATGATCCCTTGGCTCTTGAAGGGGCTTTCTTTTTGCTGATCCTTGGCAGGAGAATCCCGGAGCAACATTTTGAACGAAATAGATACAAGAAGAAAAACAGAGCAATCGAGAGAGAAGATGAAGGGAATACCTGTTCAATCCTCTGGTTGCGGTTATAAAGGGAGAAGTTCTTGATTTTAAATGCAAACGATCCTATCCCTATCTCTATTTATAATCATGATTTGTGCAGGGCTGTCACCTCCGTGACGTCAGGATTGCAACGGATAGTTCGTTCACAACGGCTATATATCCGTTGAGTTAGTTACAGATAAGATCAGCAAAATATAACTCGTTAATATTACATAATTACTCCTTATATTTTGGGGACAATTGTTAGGGCAGGCTTTTAATGACCTGTGATCCTTACATGATATCCTAACAAGTGATCCTTGCTTCCTTGGCAGAAAGTGATCCTCAGAAGAGCTTCAGGATCAGGATCATGGATCATCCTAAGGATCCTCATACTAACGATTGTTCTCTTTGAATTTAATGTTGTTTTGCAGGAATTACGAGTTGGACCTGGTCTTGGCAGCGTTATTAAGGAAGCTTTCACGTTAATTTCGCACATACATCGCCGGAAATACACGTTGTGGAGAATATGGAAACTTAGCACAAATTACGGGCAATTAGTTAGGCTAAATTTACTTCTGTTTCTAAAGGGGTAACGAGCTAGTAGTTAGGTGACTTACCTAAATTCAACCACACACACTTATATAAAGGACACTCTCAAGCATTCGGGAGACACAACACATTTCTTACACACTCTTGCATACTACTCCATAGTGATCCTTGTACCTAGCTTGTTACCATCCGAAGTTGTAAACATTGTTTATTATATTGAAGTTTGGTGATCGGTAGTTTCCATCACCCGAGGTTTTTTATGCCGGAGATCATTCATTGATCAAGGGCTTTTTCCTCGTATAAATCCTTGTGTCACTTGTGCAGTTTACATTTAAGTGATCCTTTACTCTGTCCATCACTACAAGCATCATTCCCCGTTAACAGAGAGTTTGGTTGCATTATCCTTGTGTGATTTTTGACCAAAACAAAAAAGACAGACGAGGAATGGATCGATAAGTTGTCCGACGCATTACCTTATGATGAATGGGGGACGTACTTAATGATGCTGAAAAACAACTCAGATTTTGTGAATTTGAATCTCAGTGCATTCATTGAAAATATAGAAGCTCATGAATTGGAATTGTTGAAGATCAGGAAAATGAATTCAGCAAATGTACAGCAAGATGTATCTCTTTACTACAAAGGAAGCACTCCTGTTGCAACAAATCAAAGTCCAAAGATACAGACGGGTTTTAGTGCTAATACAAATTCAAGTGCTTCTACAAACACTCCACAATCAAGCAAGCCCTCACCGTTTGCGAACTATGATCCAAACTTCAAAGCTCAGGAGCAGTCATCACCTCAAAGCTCTACAAGTTCCAACAATCAGGCTTACGTTTCTGGGGTGCAATGCAACATCGCGGTGAATATTAAGAATGGAAATGAAATTACTGAAACAGCCGCGAAACAACACATTGCTTTACTTGCTTCTGTTTTAGAGGCGTATGAAGGTTTAGTGGCAGGAAGGATCGGTAATCCGGATATGACAAAAGAAGATTACGACCAAATCGAACCCGAGGAGCTTGAATTGATTGATATAAAATGGTGCATGGCAAGTTTGGTTAGAAGGGCACAACGTTTTATGGAGATCACAGGCAGAAACAGTCTCTGACGTGATTGTGTCGTCCCGATCAGTCAAAAACCTAATTAAACCTAGGTAGCTAGGGTAAGTCGGGTATTGTATCCATGAAGAGCATGTGATCAGTATCGCATAACCCGTTCGATTAGTTAGACTATTTACAAAAATATACAATGTGATTATGAAGTTTGCTAATTATTATTTGTTTATTTACTTTAAAAATAAATCGGAGTAAACCGACAATTGGATATTATCTAAATCGATGTATGATTAATTAAAATTGTAAACTAAACTAAAAAGTTGAAACAAGAAATTAGAATATGGATCACACCCGGTTTCGGTAATTGTAAGTCCTAGGGTTCCTACATGTTTTAATTCAACTCAATTGCATACGATTAACGGATTTAGTGTACCGTGACTTAGGTGCCAATAACTATCAACGTCCCGAAGAACGGACAAGAATGCACTTTGTAATCAACACAAGTAAATCCTAACCACGACAACGCATAACTACACATAACCATTTCGCAAAGTCATAACTTTTAACATCGTTCGACAATTTACGAATACGAAACAAATGTAAACTAATTGTCAATGGTTTCAAAAATCAATACAAGTTGTCACAAAGTCGAATCAAAGAACAAATGCATAAACCTTAGAAATCTTACAAAATCTACACCGGGAGTAAAACCTTAGGAGATTAGCCGCTCATCGTGACTCCAAAATCCTCATTTTCCTTCTAAATTCGTGTTCCAAAAAATTGCCAAGCACCAAAAGGATGCTGTCTTTTTTTTCACACTTGCGAACCGTCCCGCCAATAATAATATCTCCTTGAATGCCCCTTCGACCTTATTTGAAAAAGATATTATTATTTTCTTTCCGTAACCGTACGTTTCTTTTGCGATCCCCCTGTTTCTTTTGTTGCTTTTTTTTCTTCACTAGCAGTCCAATAAATGTAGCCCAATAACGTTGCCTTGATTCCTTTTGTAAAGACCACAACCAATTAATTCATTCAAAAGGCCCACTTGACTTTTAAGTATAAATTCACATTGAAACTGCCAAAACACCACAAACTAAATAAATGAAAATAGTAATGAAGTCCATTTATTTTATGACATTATAGTCAAATGTTTGTTTTGTTTATTTCCAAAGGATATGTAAACAACATATAATCTTAATTAATTCCCAATTAATTACACCACTCTCTAAATATTATTTACTTCTTGTTAGAACTTTATTTTAGCTCAAGTTCCTGCTAACATAAAAAATACAAAAACAACTTTAAACAATATATCTTATAACAATATTAAAACCTTTCTAATATAGTTACTTTCAAATAAAGTGTACTTAAAATGTACCGATCACATCCCCACACTTATCTTTTGCTTGCCCTCAAGCAAATCTGTCTTTCACTTTCACATGGATCGAACAAGAAACACACTTCCCATTCCCGAGACAAAGGTTAAGGTCTAATGTCATACCCGGTTCAAACTTTTTTACAATTTACGAAATATTTAACGGTAAAGTGAATAATCCCATATAAAATGATTATCCAAGATTAACCCGCCCGTAAAACTAACAAGTCATGCACATCCCTCACAATGTTCTCTCAACTCGGTTTAAAATTGGCTAATAGTTGATGCATTAGCGCTTTTGAAATAATCACTCAAACCGATTAGAACACGTACCCGCATATGCTTGCAACTCAATCATTCTCTACCACCGAACACGAATACTAAACACAAGTCAAAAGGTCTTTAAAGGGTTGTAGCGGGGCTAGGTGAAGGGTAGGAAATAGATTTTTTTTTAAGTGGCTAAGGTGATGAAAAGTCGATTCTTATTTCAAAATCACTATGCTAACACAACTATCTACAAACATTGAGTTAGAGGGCAATATTTTCGCCTTTTATTCAACAAACTAAAACACATATTTTTGTATTTTTCTCAACAATTTTTCTCTCTCTTTTTTTTTCGTAACATTTCTGATTTTTTTTTCTTTTTTTTTTCAATAAATAAATAAATCCCAACTATACGGACATATACTCCTACAATCGAATTTTCATCACACGGGCTTAAAAAGAAAAGGTTTACGGTTACGGGCTAATTGGGTTGGTCAAAAGAAAGGTTTAGGATCAAAGTGGGTGACTAGGGGATTTATTTGGGTAAAGGTAAGCAAATGGTGTAAAAGAAAAAGATTTACCTAATGCCTTAATCATTCATTCTCGTGCTTGTATTCGATCTATGGTCTCAAACGTATCAAAAGATGCAAGTTCTACAATACATGACTAATGGTCCACTCAAACAAAGAAACATATATATGTAATTCTATTATGTAAAAGTGGCTCAAAACCTCACATATATAAAAGGGTATGGTATGTGACATGCATGATATACTAGTTTCTTAGGCGGATTATTCCCAAATAACCACCCGCTAAACACCCGTCATGCTATTAATTTGAACTTGACCATGACAAAAGAACAAATGGGTTGTGCCATCCCTCGTTGACTTAGTTACTTGTGCTTTTTAGATCGCTTCAAACAAAGACATTTTTTGAAAAAAAAATTTGAAATTTTCCCCCATCCCCACACTTGAGGTAAACATTGTCCTCAATGTGTAGTGTTTAAATGAACGGGTCAAAATCGAAAACTTTTACTACTCCCCCATCCCCACACTTGAGGTGAACATTGTCCTCAATGTGTAAGAACTAGAGTTTTTGAAATGCACAAGGGATGTGACACGGCTAACCTCCCCCAAAATTTCACCCCGGAAAGAGAAAAAAAATACAACATACAATCCACTTATTTGCTAACTAAAAATCAAAAGTAAAAAGGGAACGTATGCACCTGATTTTTTTTTGGAGCTCGTTCCTCGTGTGCTCTTCTTCTCTTCAAGAAAGCGGTCGTCCCACGAACATAATGTACCTACAAATCTTAACCCTTGTGTAGAAGCATGCTTCTCACAACCATCAAAATTTGTTAGTTACCTAGTTCTACCACTTTTATGAAAATATCACCAAGCCATACGTTATTTCACTTTGATTTATGTGGAAAATAATTTACAACAATAACAAGCCTAACTCACTTTCGTAGGAATCACGGTTGCATTTAGCTTATGCAACAAGCCCTTTTAAACCTCCCGATAGCTTGGGAGGACGAGAGGTCTCGTGAGGGTTATATAGGGAACACACCCACAAAGTTCATTTAACTAAGAATAAAAATAAAAATAAAAATAAAACGAATAATAGTACAAACTCTACAACAATTATACCTGATTTGCCTCTCATGGTGGTCGAAGTGTACATTTTCCTACCGAGTTGCCTACATACGCTCGGTGTTTGGCATGCCAGATCCATTCTCTTTTTATTTTGCTCGGCATGCATATTGTACAACTTTGGGGTCGCTTCTTACTAAACTGGCCTATGTCTTGCAACGTCACCCTTCGAATCCTTATACCCGAACCCGCATCCCCAACTTTGTTGGTTGGAGTGATAAGTATGGGAGAAGGATGGATATGAACGTGGGCATCTTTCGGATCCGACTCGTCTCGCGGTGTGATGTCTTCCGCTCGGTTCAAACATTCATTTTCTTGCTCGGGAAGATCGATAACCTCTTCCACCACATCACCATCTACTATTGTACCATTGGCCCAAACCTCTTGGTCTCGTTTAAGTTGGGCTAATTCCTCCGCTAATTGACCCACTTGCACCACCAATGCTTCATGGGCTTTATCTCTCACTTCATTCGCTTTCTTCATATCTTTGATATCCTGGTGATATTATTTCATCATGTTGTGATATTCTTTCATCATGTTCATGAGAGCATCAAGCTTAGAATGCATCAAATCTTGTGGTTTCTCGTATACCGGTTGAGGGTATTCATTATAATAATCATCATACTCCTCCCGGTAATTTGAGAAATGTGGAAATTTGGGTTCATAGTAGTATTCTTGATAATGTGGCGGTGGCTTGTAACCGGACTTTATTTTTCCTTTCCAAAACACTGGATCTTTCCAAAACACTGGACAATCTTCATGTATGTGAACTTTTCCACAACAAGGACATGACTGATAAGCGTCATTTTCTTGCTCCGGTGGTGGAGGTGGTCTAGTGTATGGATAAAATGAGGATGGACCATTGAAATCTTCATAATCCGCCCTTCTATATTCAAACAATCCGCTGAGGTAGTCTTCCCGTTCCTTGTTGGCTTGAACTTTTTCGTAGAAAATAGAGCAATCCTCTAAATAGTGCTCTCCGCTTCCGCAACACTCACACGGATCATCATCTACCCAATTCATATTGAAAGATGGTACCTACAAAACATGTACCTGCACAAACAAACTCGACCACCCAAAGTAAAATCACAAAAATACAAGAAAGAAAAACTAAACTAAATCGAACAAGCAATGAAATACTAAGCGCACTAGCTCCCCGGCAACGACGCCATTTTGACGTGACCGTGTCGTCCCGATCAGTCAAAGACCCAATTAAACCTAGGTAGCTAGGGTAAGTCGGGTATCGTATCCATGAAGAGCAAGTGGTCAGTATCGCACGACCCGTTCGATTAGTTAGACTATTTACAAAAATATACAATGTGATTATGAAGTTTGCTAATTTTTATTTGTTTATTTAGTTTAAAAATAAATCGGAGTAAACCGACAATTGGATATTATCTAAATCGATGTATGATTAATTAAAATTGTAAACTAAACTAAAAAGTTGAAACAAGAAATTAGAATATGGATCACACCCGGTTTCGGTAATTGTAAGTCCTCGGGTTCCTACATGTTTTAATTCAACTCAATTGCATACGATTAACGGATTTAGTGTACCGTGACATAGGTGCCAATAACTATCAACGTCCCGAAGAACGGACAAGAATGCACTTTGTAATCAACACAAGTAAATCCTAACCACGACAACGCATAACTACACATAACCATTTCGCAAGGTCATAACTTTTAACATCGTTCGACAATTTACGAATACGAAACAAATGTAAACTATTTGTCAATGGTTTCAAAAATCAATACAAGTTGTCACAAAGTCGAATCAAAGAACAAATGCATAAACCCTAGAAATATTACAAAATCTATACCGGGAGTAAAACCTTAGGAGATTAGCCGCTCATCGTGACTCCAAAATCCTCTTTTTCCTTCTAAATTCGTGTTCCACAAAATTGCCAAGCACCAAGAGGATGCTGTCTTTTTTTTTTTCACACTTGCGAACCGTCCCCCCAATAATAATATCTCCTTGAATGCCCCTTTGACCTTATTTGAAAAAGATATTATTATTTTCTTTCCGTAACCGTACGTTTCTTTTGCGATCCCCCTGTTTCTTTTGTTTTTTTTTTTCTTCACTAGCAGTCCAATAAATGTAGCCCAATAACGTTGCCTTGATTCCTTTTGTAAAGACCACAACCAATTAATTCATTCAAAAGGTC
Organism: Helianthus annuus; assembly: GCF_002127325.2. Lineage (NCBI taxonomy): Eukaryota > Viridiplantae > Streptophyta > Magnoliopsida > Asterales > Asteraceae > Helianthus > Helianthus annuus. The sequence goes on along the minus strand of NC_035435.2, from coordinate 92,117,037 downwards.
CACTTAACTTTTAAGTATATATTCACATTGAAACTGCCAAAACACCACAAACTAAATAAATGAAAATAGTAATAAAGTCCATTAATTTTATGACATTATAGTCAAATGTTTGTTTTGTTTATTTCCAAAGGATACGTAAACAACATGTAATCTTAATTAATTCCCAATTAATTACACCACTCTCTAAATATTATTTACTTCTTGTTAGAACTTTATTTTAGCTCAAGTTCCTGCTAACATAAAAAATACAAAAACAACTATAAACAATATATCTTATAACAATATTAAAACATTTCTAATATAGTTACTTTCAAATAAAGTGTACTTAAAATGTACCGATCAGTCTCTCGGGTCCTGATCAGAAACTAGGGTTCGACAAATCAAAGGTTACCTGTTTCAAGTGTAAGGAACGTGGTCATTTCAAGAGAGAATGCCCTAACCGTGAAGTGAACAACCATCAAAACCCGTTCACCAACGATTATTACAGGCAGGCGATCTATCATCGACCTAACCAACAACCTGCTGTTCAGAGGCCGCAGATCGAAAACAAACCGGAGAAGGCTCTTATCGTGAATCAAGATGATGAAAAAGTTGCCAAAGGTTTTACCTGGGATAAATACATTACGGGAAGTAATGGGCAGGCAATGATGGAAGAAATTGTTGAAGTACCGGAGATGGTGACTGAGCTAGAAATGGTTGTTGAGGATGCTCATGTTGAGAATGTGGATGACATTGAAGAAATCGTTGCAGAAATTTACTATTTCCAGTCAGAACAGGAGATATTGGCAAGATCTATGAAATCAATAATGCTTCCTAACGTGTTTGAATCTTTTGCAGGTTATTTCGAAGAACCGACGACTGGATCGTGTCCAAGATATGAAGAAAAGAAAGAAGTTATTGAGGAAATGATAGATGTGACACAAGAGATGACTAGAGAGAAGTTGAAAGACATCACTGACAAAGCTCTCATGGGAAAGCTAAAAGAGGTAGACACAAATCTTGAGAAGTCAGAGTCTGTCAGTACCGTGTCCGTCAAACAGGAGTCAGATCAGGAATCTGGAGTTCAGGAGGTCAAAGTGTCTGAGTCTGATTTGAAAAATGTCGGTAAACAAGATATGAACATTGTGTGTGATGAACTGGTTGTTGTTGAGAAAGTTGTTTCAATCCCTGAGACACCATGCCAGAAGTGTTTACAACCGTGCATGGAGTGTCTTGAAAAAGAAACTAAGTATCAGGAATTGAAACATCATGCTGATATGCTTAAGCTTGACCTTGGACAAGTCAAAGAGGCTTATGATACTCTTGCCAGGTCAATTAAAATGATTCGACAAGAGAGTGTTGAAAATGACAAAGCAACAAAATTGGCTAAAGCAACTCTTTTTGATAAACAAGTTGAGGTTAACTTTCATCTTGACACGATCGCTTCACTAAAGAAAGAGCTTGAATTAGCTAAAACTGAAAACGAGAGAATTGATAAAAAATTGATGAGTTATGTGGCTTCATCTTATGTTATGGAACAAATTGTCCCACGGCAGCCACATGCTACACCTGTCTTTAAGAGCGTTCCACCCCCAATGTGGAATCATTATACGCAAAAATATCCAGATGGGGTGGAAGGTGCTTTGAATCTCAAGTTGAGATCGATTGAGGATGATTTGCCTGAAAGTATTGATGTTACATTCTCTGCATCAGACACCGACAATGAATCACAGGTTATTAAAACTGTTTTCGATCAGGTGTTGGATGAAGAGAGTGTTAACTCTGAGAAGTCTCAATCTGAAAAATCTGGTACTGAGTCTGAAGATGAGGGTAATTTCTTGGATGGGTTCATACCGAAACCGGACAAGAGTGCGAATGATGATCCGATTATGGTGGTATACACTATGATTGGAACAGACAAACTTTACTCCGATTTCGAGTATCCTCTTCAGAACGTGAAGATTGAGAATGTTGAGAAAGTTTTTAAGTTGGTTGAAATGAACATTGAAGAGGTTAATAACAAAGAATTCTTTTCAAAACCTAAAAAATCGTTTGTTACATCACGTCCTACCAGTTCGGGAAAGAAAGAGTGAGAAGGAAAGGGTAATAACAAGAAAAACAACTTGAAAAATAAAGGGATCGGTTTCGAGAAGAAGACGACTAAGCAGGTGTTTAAGCCGAAAGAGAAAATGAATGATATTTTTGTCGCTGGTCCGAGTGTAGATGATGAAAAGGATGACATCTTTAGTCAAAAGGCCGTGGACGATTTCAATGCAGCGAAAAAGTTGAAAGAGGAGACAGTCAAATCAACTTTTGTCGAATATGACAAAAGGGTCTGTTATGGCTGTAATGAAATCGGGCACATGGCTAAACAGTGCAAGAAAGTGTTTGAGAAACCAAAACCAGCCGTTCAAAAACCAACAGTTCAAAAACCTCGACCAAAATCACCGGTTGATACAAAAGGTAAAAAACCAATGGTTTCTCCGATTCGCATTCTAAAACGAGGAGAATCTTTGAAGTCCGAGGATAAGCCAAAATCGACCTTCGAGGTTCACAAATCTTCCAAGTCTCACAAGACTTCAAAAATTTATCCTAAAACCAAAATTTTTGAGAATCAATCATGGGTTGCGAAGTCGAAACCATCTGTTGAGGTCAAAAAGATGGAAAATGCTTTGAAATATGAAACAAAGGTTTTAAAAGATGATGTTGTCGAGTTTGAAACAAAACTTGATAAATTTCTTGCTGAGTTTCCCCCGATTAACAACAAAGCAAAACCTGTTGTGAAAGATGATGTTCCAAATGTCACATTTAACTTTCTTAAAACAAATGAGAAGTGTGATGTAGTGTTTGGTACTGTTTCTGAGGTTAAGAAATCATGGGCGTCATTTTTTGAATAAGTTGATTTGATGTTTGCAGGGGCTGCCCAAGTCTATTCTGTCAAAGTGGATCATGGATAGTGGTGCTTCAAGACATATGACAGGGACGCTAGCTCTTCTTTATGATGTCAAATCAATAAATGGAAGTTATGTGGGCTTCGCTGGAAATCAAGGCGGGAGAATTGTTGGACAGGGAACGTTGACAAATGGTGTCATCTCATTCGACAAAGTGAACTATATCGTAGAGTTGGAAAACAATTTACTGAGCATTTCGCAAATATGTGATAAGTCTTTTAGTGTACATTTCACAAAGAATGAGTGTGTGGTTTTAAAACCGGGGTTTAAAATCCCTGATGAGATGGTGTTGTTGCGAGCTCCGCGGGTTTACGACCTTTATATTCTCTGATATGAGTGTTGCAACACCAACAACTCATCAAAAACAATGTTTTGTGTCAAAATCAAAAGCAACCGAAAAAGAAACAATTATGTGGCATCGAAAGATGGGCCACATTCATGTTCGTAAAATGAATTTTTTAGTACACAATGATTTGGTAGAAGGTGTAAATCTAAAGGATTTTCACTTGAATGATGATTGTGTAGCGTGTAAGAAGGGGAAGCAGACTCGGAAGTCACACCCACCGAAGATACTTAATACGATCAGGTTACATCTTGAGAGATTACACATGGATCTCTTCGGGCCTGTCAACGTAAAGAGCATCAGTGGAGACCTGTACTGCTTGGTGGTGACTGATGACTTTACAAGATTCTCGTGGGTCGTGTGCTTAGAACGAAAAGATCAAACTTTTGAGTCGTTGATGGTGTTATTCAAGAAGATGGAAACGGTGTATAAGCTGCCAATCTGGAGAATTCGTAGTGACAACGGAACGGAATTCAAAAACAACAAAATGTACGAGTTTTGCAATGAGAAGGGAATTCTTCATGAATTCAGTGCGCCGTATACTCCACAACAGAATGGCGTTGCTGAACGAAAGAACCGGACCCTAATTGAGACAGCTCGCACAATGTTGGCCGACTCCAAACTATTGATCTTCTTCTGGAGCGAAGCAGTATCAGCAGCCTGTTATACCTTGAATCACGTACTCACTGTCAAAAAGTACAAAAAGACATGCTTTGAGCTGCTACACCGATATAAGCCGAATCTTGAATTTTTGGAGCCATTTGGGTCTCCGTGTACGTTTATTGATGAGAATGGAAAATTTGGTGCTAAATCAAATGAGGGTTTCTTTGTAGGTTACGCAAGCCCGCTGAAGAGGGTGTTCGTACCGTGCCTGGGAAAAGTGATTCAAGTTCAGCACGTGGATTGTCAGAAGCACACTCCATCACCGCAACTTCCCGGACAAAGATTCCTGTTCGATTACGACAAGCTCTGGGAGTCGTTTCAACCACCGGTTCAGCCGAGTGACGAGGAACTAGCACTTCTGTACCAGTACCAGCAATATATGTCACAGGAGCAAGTGCCTAGACCGCTAGTGGTTCCTTCACCCACCGAGGGTACTCACAATGATGAAGCAGGACCGAGTGGAACAGCTCACGAACCACCAGAGGAACCAGCTCCAACATTTGACGATTCTGACGACTCAGAGGTGGAACCCACTCCAACCTTTGACGAGGAACCAAATGATACTTTGATTGAAGCTGAGGATCAAACCGTTGATCAAATCATTGATATATCGAACTTGCAATCGGAATGAATGTGCCTGACACTGCTATGCCTACGACTTTGTCTTACCATCCGTCAGAGCAAATAATTGGTGACCTGCAAAGTGGTGTCAAAACCCGAGATCAAATCAATCGAGCCCTTACATGTTTTTATTCTTCTGTTGCTCATTTGCAAGAAGAATTCTCATTAAAGTGTTTTATTTCGCAGATCGAGCCCAGAACTTACAAAGAGGCATTGACTGAGGATAGCTGGGTAAATGCGCTGCAAGAAGAGCTGTTACAGTTTGAAAAGCTGGGTGTTTGGAGACTTGTCGATCTGCCACAAAATCAAAAGTTTATCAAAACAAAGTGGGTTTTTAAGTGCAAACGGGATGGCAGGGGAGTTGTGGTGAGAAACAAAGCGCGACTAGTGGTACAAGGCTTTAGTCAACAAGAAGGCATCAACTACGATGAAGTTTACGCGCCAGTTGCCAGACTCGAGGCAATTCGGATCTTTTTAGTCTTCGCGTCATGGAAAGACTTTAAAATGTACCAGCTGGACGTCAAATCTGCCTTCCTTTACGGAAAAATCAAAGAAGAGGTGTATGTGGGACAACCGCCGGGGTTCACAGATCCACTGCACAAAAACAAGGTCTATCTGCTGGACAAAGCGCTTTACGGACTACATCAGGCCCCGAGAGCCTGGTACGAGACGCTTTCCCAGTATCTGTTGGCCAACGGGTTCATCAAAGGGACAGTAGACAGTACTTTGTTCACAAAGGAAGTGGCAGGACATTTGTTGATCGTGCAGATTTATGTTGACGATATCATTTTCGGTTCCACCAACGACGATCTTTGTAAAGAGTTTGAGAAAGTGATGAAGAAAAAGTTTGAGATGAGTTCGATGGGGGAGATGAAGTTCTTCCTCGGGCTGCAGGTGGAGCAGATGCCCGATGGAATCTTCATTCACCAAACGAAATACGTGAAGGACGTGTTTGACAAGTTCGACAAGACTCAATGCAGTCCTGCAGCAACCCCCCTTGCACAGAACCACGAGATTTGTCCAGACGAAAGTGGAGTAAAACTGGACGAAACACTGTACCGATCAATCATTGGATCTCTGATGTATCTCACAGCTTCCCGCCCTGACATCATGTACCCGACATGTCTCTGTGCCAGATATCAGTCAAGCCCAAAGCATTCACACCTGACCATTGTCAAACGTATCTTACGGTATTTGAAAGGCTGCCCAAGCATCGGCTTGTGGTATCTCGCTCGGGTGACTTCTCCCTGTCAGGTTTCGCTGATTCTGATTTTGGAAGCTGCAAGAAGAACGCAAAGTCCACCACTGCTGGGTGTCAGTTCTTTGGAACTCGACTCGTTACCTGGCAGTGCAAGAAACAAACCGCAGTGGCGCTTTCTACGTGCGAGGCTGAATACGTTTCAGCCTCCAGCTGTTGCTCACAGATCCTCTGGATCCAACAGCAAATGCGCGACTTCGGTTTGCAATTCTTGGATACTCCGATTTATGTGGACAACAAAGCAACTATAAACATCACTAAAAATCCGGTTCACCATTCTAAAACGAAACATATCAAAATCCGTCACCACTTCATCCGTGATTGTCACGAGAAGAAGTTAATTCGGATTGAGCACATACACACCGATGATCAGAAAGCTGATTTTTATACAAAACCATTTGACAAAAAGAGATTTTACTATCTTTTAAAATTGAACGGGATGAAAAATCTGCAATCTGGGATGGTAGTAGAATGTGAAGCCGTGGAGGGCGGCGATCAGATGTGAACCATGTCGTGTTGTCAACTTTGTTTGTACAGTTTATTTTCTGCTTTTCGATAAAAACAAAAACACAAACATATGTTTAGTTTTAGGGGGAGAAATTCGCAGAAAAATACAAAAAACATGATAAAATTACAAAAATCCAAAACATTAGAAAACCTAAAAAAAGAGTTTGTCTAGAATAGGGGAAATGATAGTACATCAGCTAGACGGACACAGTACGCTAAGGAAATGTAATGTTTAAAATGCAATTTAAGCAGTCTCGCTAAAGATGTGCCGATAGGTTTTTGCAAAATCAGTAGATCAGTTTGGGATATAAACCTAAAATTTACTTGCTTTTACGTGGAGAACACCTCCAGCATATATGGGTAACCCCCGAAATCTTGTTTGAAAGGTCTCGTATTCTGAGATACTAGGTCTTTATGCTTAGTGATATCTGGGGTATTATCCCGGGACTTCTGTTGTATGGAAATACTGACCTAGTCCCCGGATAATACTTTACGCATATGCTTTACTCGTAAAGCTTTCCCTCAGCATAAAAAATGATTGAACATTGCAAAATGATAATCATGTGCTGTTGTAAAGAAGATCCCCAAAGGGGACCCACCAAAGTCAAAGCCGTCATCTCTCTGCGTATACGGAAGTATCGACCTGAGCTCTCACGGCCTTCGCATTACACCCTATTACAGATATCATCTAGGTATACTCACCTGTAAGACTGAATATTGGGATCTGGATACGGGAGTATATACTGAGGTGGGACACATGTAGAGGTTTAAGTCTTAAAACATTAATTCTGTATCCCAGACAGATTGAAAGTTTTGTGAGAATTTAAGAGGATCAGTATATCGGCAATATACGCGAATTGTTTAAAGCTTGGTATGAAATAGTAGCTTAACGGTGCTTATGTCTCGTCAAATGCTGATATGATCCCCTAACACGCTCACAAAAAGATTGTGTGTACAGATTTCAGTTCATCTTGCTAAAAATCCAAAAAGATTTTAATTTTTCATCTTATTTTCGACAACCGATGTTGGGAATCAGACGATCAAATCTTTGTGCAGATCATGTCTGGTTGATGAGGTTTGGGTAAGCAGGAGATATTAAACTGTGACTGGTACATGTTTGAAGGTTCAAAAAGTTCGAAATTTCATTGATTTGAACTATTTTTAGATCGAAAAGTCAGCGTATTTCATTATCCGGTCAACCAAGGTCATTAATTTGGACTTGGTAGACTGAGCAGTTGACCAAGGTCATTAGCTTGGACTTGGTTAACTGGGTGTGTCGGTAAATGTTTGAAAAATCAAAAAGTTTGAAATTTCTAAATACATGTCCGTTTGAAAATGACCATCAAGTTTGAAAATGGTGTGTCCGTTTGAAAATGGTCATCAAGTTTGAAAGTGGTGTGACCGTTTGAAAGTGGCCATCATGTTTGAATGGGTTCCGTTTGAACCATACTTTGTCAGTTTCAAACGGAAGGGGCCAAGTCTATAAATAGCACATGGGTTCCGTTTGAGAAATCATTTGCCTCCCGTTTCGTTTCAAGCTGCCACTGAGCGATTTCAAACAGTCATTCAAAATCTTTGTTTACAGCCGTTACTCTGCCCAAATTTCAGCAGAATCTTGTGTTTATTGTTGGCTAGTTCAAGTCTAAACATGGTGAAGGTGAGGATTTGAACAAATTTTGACCGTATCATGCTTGATTTGTAGATCGGCGATGAACTGTTCTTCATAATATAGATTTAGGGTTTATACTTGTGCTGAAATGATATTAGATCATGAGGGTAGTGTCGGAATTGATTATAGATCATTGTTTGACAGGTTGATTGTTCAGATTTGAGTTGTTTGAATGTTTGTCGAGTTTGCAGATCTTTAAACGTAGATCTAGGTTTGGTTAGAGAGTCTTAATGGTTAAAAATTACATCAGTGTGCTCGGAAACAAACGGAGAACAAACCCTTATCATTAATTTGGTTGATTTGTACTTAGAAATTTTTAGGGTTTGTGCATTGTTCAAACGGTAGGGTAGTGTTCGTTTGAAACTGTCCGTTTGAAAAGAGTGTTTTGGTAATGTCTTGTTCAAATGGTATGAGAGTGCTCGTTTGAGGAGTGTCCGTTCGAAAAGAGTGTTTTGGTAAAGTCTTGTTCAAACGGTATGAGAGTGCTCGTTTGAGGGGTGTCCAGTTTGAAGGTGTTCTGTTTGAATGTGTTCTAATAGTGTTCCGTTTGAAGTGTGTCTTTACAAAATCTTGTGTGAATTGATTTCTAAATGTTGAAATTTGTCAAAGTGTTTCTAATTGTGTTGTATGATTATGTTTTTGCAGCCATCTAAAGTGTTGTTCAATCCTATTCATAATGAGTGCTGTAATTTGGATGAGCAGCCGAATCCGTTGTTGTCAGAATTCAGTAGTATTCTGGAATTTATGAAGAGAGTACCAATTCAGAAAGCTTTGGCAGACAGACGCCTAGTGTTTAGATCTCATATTAAACGTTTTTGGAAGCATGCAACTTATGATGAACGAAGCAAAACAATCAATTCAGTTGTTAAGTTTAATGATGAGAAGAAACAAATTGTTATTTCTGAAGCTGTTGTTCGAGAAGTAATTGATTTCCCGGATGAAGAGGATTCGCCAACGAAATTGCCAGAAAAGATGGTTAAGGGCTGTATGCTAAGAATGGGCTATGCTGGTGATTTAAACAGTGCAAGTTATTTGAAGTCAAAGTTTTCGAAGCCGTACAAGTTTCTTATTCATTCTGTGTTAATGGCAATGAGTCACCAAAAAGGAGGATTTGATACGATGCATGATTATTTGATGAACATGGTCGTAGCTCTTGTTTTGAACGAGAAATATAATTTCTCTCACATTGTTTTTCATTACATGGTTGATGAAGTAGTTTCTGACAGGAAGACTTGGTTATATCCAAGATTTGTGCAGATGATGTTAGACCATGCATATCCTAATCTGGATAAAGACGAAGAAAATGATCTGTTGGTGCTATCACACATGGATAATGATTCTATTAGATCATTAGCTAGATATCATCCAAAACATCCAGAGCCAACAAAGACTGCTGAATTATTTGGAGCTATTAGAGACAGAAATTATCAGGATCCTGATCCTGAAAATCATAAACACTGGAGAAACGAAGAAGAAAGAAAAGAGAAAGGTTATGCTGATGAGCTGAAAGTTCTTGAAAAGTTCATATCAAAGAGAGGTGAATGGTTCTTAAAGGAAAAGAAGAAGAGGACTAGGAAAGCTAGTCCTAAGGTACAGAAAGATGAAGGTTCTTCTTCACAGCCAAAGAAGAAACAAAAGAAGGTGACAAAGACTTTGTTAGTTGATGAGTCTGAAGAAGAAGCCGATGTAGAAATTGAAGCTGAAACTAAAGGAGTTGCAGAAAAAGAACAAGATCCAGTTTCTCCTAATACTGAACATATATTGAAAGATATTGGGGATGAATTAGATAAAGAGAAGATGGGTGACAATGAAGGTAGTGATGACGTGGATAAAAGCACTACAAGTTCTTCAGAAGACGAAGTAGATGAAGTTGAGCGTGCCAAAAGAATTCAAGCTGAAATTGAGGAAGAAAAATAGCTGAAAAGAAAGAGACGAGAGGAAAGACAGAAAGATGATGATTATGTTCCTTCTCAGGAAGAAATGCAAACGCCTACAACGTCTAGTAAAAAGAAGAAAGTTCATGAGAAAAAGAAGATGGTTTCTCCAAAGGCAGCTAAACGAAAGTTGATTATCAGATTGCTAAAAAGTATACCAAAGACAAAACAACCATCACAACTACCATCACCACCTAAATCACCACACAAATCACCTCCAAAACAACCAACTCCACCAAGACAACCCACACCACCAATACATCAATCACCATCACCACATGTTTCACCACTACATCTCTCACCACCACAACAACAAACCCTATTCACATCTCAAGAAATCTTTCAAACACCGCCAATCTCACAACCTATTGTTCAAACCACACCTGGTTCTTCAGGGTATAGAGGTTTTCCAGCCGTTCCTTCGAATTTGGGTGTAAGTCTTGATGATATAGGAGACTTTGATTTTGCAAACACCGCACAAGTCAAAAATGTTGAAAAGAAAGTTGATGAAGTGATAGCTGAAAACAAAAGATTAGCTGCTGAGAACAAGAAAGTCTCTGATTGTGAGAAAATTCTTGAAATGCGTGTGAAGAGATTAGAGACTGATAACAAAGAATTACTGAAGAAGATTGACAATGATCAATCAGAGATTGATATCTTGAAAGTGCGAGTTGCTGAACTTGAAGAAGAAAAAGCTCGAAGAGATGAACAGAACAAATATTTCGAGTTGAAAAACAAAGAGCTTGAAGCTAAAAAAGCATTTAAAGAGCATGAGTTTTATATGTTAAACAAAGTTGTAGAAAAGATGCTTGGAAAATCAATTGAGCAACAGTTTGAAGAGATCCAAGTCGAAGAACTCAGGGCTAAACGTCAAGCTGAGATAGATGAACAGATGAAAGATAAAAGTAAAGGCGTTGAAGGAAGTTCTGCAGTGACAGAGAGATCAATTGTTCCTTCTTTGGTTGTTGAGAATCCTGTACCTTTAACTGCTATATCTGGTCTTTTTGAGGAAGAAACACATCTTGAAGGGTTAGCTGGTTGTGACAACTCGAGTTTCCGACTTTCACTTTCGCATTTATTGCACGTTGACTTTGACTGTTTAGTAGTTGACTTGTTTGACTTGTAACTATACATGTTGTGTTATAATGAAACGTATTGTGTTTGCATGATTATGTGTTTGGTTGTTCAACATGAGACTTGTTTAGAAACTTAAACTGTTAACACATGATTGAACCCGACGAAACAGAAGTTGATTCGCCAAGAACATCCCGACGATACAGGATCCGTTACGTCAACCCAATCTCGATGAAACGAAGTGTTTTGCCGAGCCCAGATTCGCCGGAAGCCCAGTTCAGGCCCAACTCGTTACGTGACTTTATATTCTTGGTGTTCTGTTTCATTCACCACTCTTGGCAATCTGAAAACCCTAGAACTCTTCTTCTCTGTTGGCGGCAACCCTCTCCTCTTTCGAAGCCGGACCCTTATCGAGTGATCATCCTTAGTTCGGTTAGTGATTTACATGATTAGTTTAATTTCGATTCTGAATATATGTGTGTGATGTTCTTGATCTTGTTATGCATGATGTAATCGGATATGTAACCCTACGAAACCATATAACCGGCTAAGGGTTTGATAAATCAGTTGTGTACTAAAAGTTTTATGATCGGATGTTTGGCCTTGAATGTTGTTATGATGATCTGGGTTTGGATGCATGTTAGTACACTGTTAAAGTTCGAGGGTAGGGGTATTATGCATATCGGCTTGTTACATGCTTAAACTAGGGTTCATGCTAGACGTTGGCTCTATGATGATTACGTTATGATGTTTCTATGTGCACGTTAACTTTCGTATGATAACTGATGATGATAGTGACGACAATTAGGGTTCTGTGTCAATGTGGTAACTGATTAGATCGACGTAACTGACATTTGTTTACGAAACGCATAACCTGACAAATCGGGTATGACGAAACAGAACTGCGATTCGTCGAAGCCAGTCATGATGAAACGAAGGTGATTCGTCAATGGTTGTCACGACGGAACAAGATGTGTTTCGCCAAGAGTTGTTACGACGAAACGATTGGGTTTCGTCGAAGGGAGTGCACGGCGAAACAAGGGTGTTTCGCCGAGTGGGTAATTATGCACAGTAACTTGATTTAACCCTGTTAGAAGTTAACTGCATTGATTAACTGCTGTTAAGTGATATGCATGACTTGTATGATATTGGATACATGTTTAGTACTTCGGTGATTACATTTATACGTGAACAATTTGGATATAAACTGATTATGTATACATGCGTACTTTAGGACGTGATTGATTAACTGTGAGCACATACTTAGCATACCGAGCAAACCAAGGTGAGTTCACACAGCCAAGGCATGGGGTTCCCAGGGTGGGAATGGGATTGAATGATTTACTTGTACTTACCTAGCTAATGGAATTTAATGATGTGGTCCTCGGGTGAGGAAGGTTATTGATAAGATACTACTAGACTAGTGATACCAATAGAACTGATCTTCGCATACACGCCGGGGTTGGCTGCGATAATATGACTAATCTTCGCACACATGCCTGGGATGGCTGCGAACCATACACTAAATCTTCGCACACATGCCGGGTGGTTGCGATACAAATATACCTAGTCTAGAATACTTGGGAAAATTTCCCCTAATCTTCGCACACATGTCTTGGAGACCGCGATGCAAACTAATACGATATATGAGTTAACGAACGAACATAAAGCTTATTCTACTATTACAATTACTGAACTATTAACTGTGAATTCGCTCAACTAGTTGTTGACTCTCTGCTGCATGCCTTGCAGGACCTTAGGTACTATGGAGCTTGCACGGGAGGCGCGGTCGTTGTGGGCATGGATTGTGAACGTTTGATAAACACTTTATAACACTTGAACTTATTACATACATTGGGTTTTCATATTATGCTTCCGCTACTTAAACTACGTTTGGTTTGAACATCAATTGTATTGAGTTGGATTTTTATGGACTACTTTAATTATTAAATGTTATGTTCAATATGATTGGTGGCTTGATCCTGGTCATGTCACGCCTCCAAGCGGTGGTACTCCGCGGGTGGATTTTGGGGGTGTGACAGATTGGTATCAGAGCCATTGGTTATAGAGAACTTGGTTTTAATATGGGAAAAACGTTTTTATTAAAACCAGGCTATAACCAGAACAGTGCTCTCAACGATCCACAACGACGCTTCGCTCCACGTGCAAGACTCAACATCCTAGGTAATAAGGTTTATGTTTATTACCTGCTTGTTAGAACTACATAGAACTTTGCTCGTAGTATGCTTAGATTACATTGCCTACTATGCGCCACTACATGAGAACACCTATGTGCTTACACTCTTCTGTCATCGCACTACTAGCGAACCATTCTCACTTATTCTACTTTTACTATGAAGATCATGTCTGGACGTGTGAACATGACTCAAGCCCAGTTGACGGCTCTTATTGCTGAACAAGTAGCTGCGGCACTTGCAGCTGCACAAGAAGGTAGTATACCCTACGGATGGGATATACACTAGGATCTTTGAAAATCCTACATTCCTAAATCAACTCTTATGTTTAACATTTCCCTATTCTATGCACAATAGGTCAAAACGCTCAACAACCTGTCTGCACATTCAAGAACTTCATGGACTGTCGTCCAGGCACATTCAGTGGCACGGAAGGAGCAGTGGGACTACTCCATTGGTTCGAAAAGCTCGAGTCGGTATTCGAGATGTGTGAATGCCCTGAGGCTCGCAAGGTCAAGTACGCCACTTGCACGTTAGAAGGAATTGCGCTAACCTGGTGGAACGCGCAAGTTCAACTCCTAGGGTTGGCAGCTGCTAACGCCACCCCTTGGAACGAATTCAAAGAACTGATCAAAAGAGAATACTGCTCACGAGACGACATCCACAAGTTAGAAGTGGAGTTTTTCAATCTTAAGATGACGGGGTCGGAGATCGAGGCCTACACCAAGCGGTCGAATGAGCTGGCCGTTCTGTGCCCAACTATGGTGGACCCACCTATCAGGCGTATCGAGTTATATCTAAAGGGGCTAGCACCGGAAATTCAAAGCCATGTGACTTCCACTAATCATAACAACATCCAGGATGTTCAACGCCTAGCTCATCGTCTCACTGATCAGGCAGTGGAGCAGGACAAACTACCGAAACGCATCAGTGCTACCGCTACTGCTACCACTACTTCCGCTACTCCCAGTGACAACAAGCGGAAATGGGATGGGGATTCCAGCAAGGGATCAATTTCTGTTCAGTCTCAAGCACAGCAGCGCAAGACAAATGACTACCAGAGTCCGAGTCAACAATCATCAGGCAGTCAGGGGCAGGGTGGATATCGGGGAATTCACCCACTATGTAATAGGTGCAACAGACACCACAGTGGACGGTGTTGTAAGGAACGATGTCAGAGATGCCTCAAGTTAGGGTACGAAGCTAAAGACTGCAGGAGCTCGCGACCTGCAAATCAGAATCAGCAACTCCCACCGCCAGCTCCACAGAACCAGCAACAGCAGCCGCAGCGAGGAAACCGGGGGTGTTTCCAGTGTGGGGCTGAAGGTCATTTCAAACGTGATTGCCCTCAATTGAACCAGAACCAGAATCGCAACAACAATCACCAGGGCAATGGGAACAACAACAATGGGGGAAACAACAACAACAACGGCAACGAAGCTCGGGGTCGTGCTTTCGTTCTGGGTCAGGGTGACGCAAGGAATGATCCCAATGTGGTTATGGGTAAGTTTCTTCTCGACGATATTTATGTTACCGTTTTGTTTGATTCGGGTGCGGATACAAGTTATATATCTTTGAAAGTGAGTAAATTGTTAAAACGTGCACCAACACTCTTAACCACCAAACATGTCGTAGAATTAGCTAATGGTAAGAGTCTAGAAGCCACGCATGTAGTCAGGGGTTGTAATATTGTTTTAGCCGGTCAAGCGTTCTCCATCGATCTTATTCCCATAGTCTTGGGAAGCTTCGATATCGTTATTGGGATGGATTGGCTGTCCCGACAGCAGGCAGAAATCTTATGCAAGGAAAAGATAGTTCGCATTCCTCGTCCGGGTAAGGAACCTCTCGAAATTCAAGGCGACAAGAGTGGTGCTATGGTTGGCATCATCTCTTTCTTGAAGGCTCAGAAATGTTTACGGAAGGGGCACACTGCCATCTTGGCACTTGTTACTGATGCATCAGCGAAGGAAAAGAAATTGGAGGATATTCCAGTTGTACGCGACTTTCCTCAGGTGTTCCCTGAAGATTTACCTGGTCTACCTCCTCATCGCCAAGTCGAATTTCAAATCGAGCTCGCTCCAGGAGCAGCACCCATAGCTCGAGCACCGTATAGATTAGCTCCAACAGAACTGGAAGAATTGTCAAAGCAGCTACAAGAGCTCTTGGAAAAGGGCTTTATTCGTCCAAGCTCTTCGCCTTGGGGAGCTCCAGTGTTATTCGTGAAAAAGAAGGACGGTACCTTCAGGATGTGCATAGACTACCGGGAACTCAACAAGGTGACGGTGAAGAACCGTTATTCTCTTCCACGTATAGACGACTTATTCGACCAGTTGCAAGGGTCGAGTTACTACTCCAAGATAGACTTGAGGTTAGGTTACCATCAGCTGAGAGTCCTGGATGAGGACGTCTCCAAAACCGCATTCAGAACTCGCTACGATCACTATGAATTTCTTGTTATGCCATTCGGGCTAACGAACGCGCCTGCCGTATTTATGGATCTAATGAACAGGGTATGCAAGCTCTACTTAGACAAATTTGTGATAGTTTTTATCGACGACATTCTGATCTACTCCAAGAGTCAGGAGGAGCACGAGCAGCATTTACGATTGATTTTGGAACTCCTTCGATTAGAACAACTGTACGCCAAGTTTTCAAAATGTGACTTCTGGCTTCGTGAAGTCCACTTTCTAGGCCACGTGGTAAACAAGGATGGGATTCATGTTGATCCATCCAAGGTAGATTCGATCAGAAATTGGCCTGCGCCTCGTACACCAACGGAAATACGCCAATTCTTGGGTTTGGCGGGTTACTACAGACGGTTTATCAAAGACTTCTCAAAGATCGCACAGCCACTTACACTACTGACACAGAAGGGTGTCACCTACCGTTGGGGAGATCCCCAGGAAACCGCTTTCTAGTACCTAAAGGATAGGCTTTGCAGCGCACCTATTCTCTCATTGCCAGAGGGCACGGATGATTTTGTGGTCTATTGTGACGCGTCAATACAGGGTTTGGGTTGTGTATTGATGCAACGGGATAAAGTTATTGCCTACGCTTCTCGTCAACTCAAGGTTCACGAACGGAACTACACGACACACGATTTAGAGCTGGGAGCTGTTGTTTTCGCGCTTAAGATATGGCGACACTACCTGTACGGTACCAAGTGCACTATTTACACCGATCACAGGAGTCTCGAGCATATCCTTAAGCAAAAGGATTTGAACATGCGCCAACGAAGATGGGTCGAACTTTTGAACGATTACGAATCCGCTATCAAGAACCATCCAGGTAAAGCAAATGTTGTGGCTGACGCACTCAGTCGGAAAGACACTACACCTAAGCGCGTATGAGTATTGCAGCTCACCATTCAGTCTAGTCTTCCTGCACAGATACGAGATGCTCAGGTAGAAGCATTGAAACCAGAAAACGTAAGGGTTGAAGCCTTACGTGGCTCAAGGCAACGATTGGAACAGAAGGAAGACGGCGCCTACTATGTAACAGGGCGTATTTGGGTTCCACTTTGTGGCAATTTGCGTGAGCTAGTGATGGATGAAGCTCACAAGTCTCGCTACTCGGTACATCCGGGGTCGGATAAAATGTACCATGACATCAGAACCACTTATTGGTGGCCTAGCATGAAGGCCCACATCGCTACCTATGTCAGCAAGTGCTTGACCTGTGCAAGAGTCAAGGCAGAGTATCAGAAACCAGCAGGCCTACTCCAGCAACCAAAGATACCACAGTGGAAATGGGAGGAAATTTCCATGGATTTTGTTACAAGCCTACCTAGATCCCAGCGTGGGAACGATACTATTTGGGTGATCGTGGATCGACTCACCAAGTCTGCTCATTTCCTGGCAATCAAAGAAACAGACAACTTTTCCACACTAGCAGACATATACTTGAAGGAAGTAGTCTCAAGGCACGGGGTGCCCACCTCTATCATTTCGGATCGCGATGCACGATTCACATCAGAGCTATGGCAAGCAATGCATAAGGCTTTTGGCTCTCGGTTAGACATGAGCACGGCTTATCACCCTCAGACGGATGGGCAGTCTGAGCGCACGATTCAAACACTAGAAGACATGCTTCGGGCATGTGTTATTGACTTCGGCAACAGCTGGGAAAAGCACCTCCCTTTGGTGGAGTTCTCGTATAATAACAGTTATCACACCAGCATTCAAGCCGCTCCATTCGAGGCATTGTACGGGCGTAAATGCCGGTCACCTCTCTGTTGGGCAGAGGTGGGGGATAGCCAGATCACGGTCCAGAACTTATAGTAGACACCACGGAAAAGATTGCACAAAAACGGCAACGTATGGCGGCAGCTCGCGACCGTCAGAAAAGCTACGCGGATAAGCGTAGGAAGCCATTGGAATTTCAGGTCGGGGACCGGGTTTTACTCAAAGTCTCACCCTGGAAGGGTGTGGTTCGTTTTGGCAAACGAGGCAAACTCAATCCGCGGTATGTCGGACCATTCGAAATTGCAGAAAGAATAGGCAAAGTGGCCTAGAGACTGAACTTACCAGCTGAACTTGGTGCAGTTCACAATGTTTTTCACGTGTTGAATCTGAAGAAGTGCCTGTCAGATGAGACCCCCATAGTTCCCTTGAAGGAGCTCACTATCGATGAGTGGTTGCAGTTCGTCGAGGAGCCTGTTGAAATCACGGACCAGGATGTTAAGGTCCTCAAGAACACGAGAATCCCTCTTGTTCGAGTTCGTTGGAACTCCCGTCGCGGCCCAGAGTTCACCTGGGAGCGTGAAGACCAAATGAAACTCAAGTATCCCCAGTTATTCGGAACCAATGCAACCACTACTGAGGCTGAAGCTACTATTGCAGAATTTCGGGACGAAATTCCAACTCAACAGGGGGATGATGTGACACCCCAGGAAAACCAGTAAACGATACAACTTATCTAGCTTCCTCAGTAACCGCATGCTAAATTTCGGGACGAAATTTCTTTCAAGTTGGGGATAATGTGAAAACTCGAGTTTCCGACTTTCACTTTCGCATTTATTGCACGTTGACTTTGACTGTTTAGTAGTTGACTTGTTTGACTTGTAACTATACATGTGACTTTATATTCTTGGTGTTCTGTTTCATTCACCACTCTTGGCAATCTGAAAACCCTAGAACTCTTCTTCTCTGTTGGCGGCAACCCTCTCCTCTTTCGAAGCCGGACCCTTATCGAGTGATCATCCTTAGTTCGGTTAGTGATTTACATGATTAGTTTAATTTCGATTCTGAATATATGTGTGTGATGTTCTTGATCTTGTTATGCATGATGTAATCGGATACGTTACCCTACGAAACCGTATAACCGGCTAAGGGTTTGATAAATCAGTTGTGTACTAAAAGTTTTATGATCGGATGTTTGGCCTTGAATGTTGTTATGATGATCTGGGTTTGGATGCATGTTAGTACACTGTTAAAGTTCGAGGGTAGGGGTATTATGCATATCAGCTTGTTACATGCTTAAACTAGGGTTCATGCTAGACGTTGGCTCTTTGATGATTACGTTATGATGTTTCTATGTGCACGTTAACTTTCGTATGATAACTGATGATGATAGTGACGGCAATTAGGGTTCTGTGTCAATGTGGTAACTGATTAGATCGATGTAACTGACATTTGTTTACGAAACGCATAACCTGACAAATCGGGTATGACGAAACAGAACTGCGATTCGTCGAAGCCAGTCATGACGAAACGAAGGTGATTTGTCAATGGTTGTCACGACGGAACAAGATGTGTCTCGCCAAGAGTTGTTACGACGAAACGGTTGGGTTTCGTCGAAGGGAGTGCACGGCGAAACAAGGGTGTTTCGCCGAGTGGGTAATTATGCACAGTAACTTGATTTAACCCTGTTAGAAGTTAACTGGATTGATTAACTGCTGTTAAGTGATATGCATGACTTGTATGATATTGGATACATGTTTAGTACTTCGGTGATTACACTTATACGTGAACAATTTGGATATAAACTGATTATGTATACATGCGTACTTTAGGACGTGATTGATTAACTGTGAGCACATACTTAGCATACTGAGCAAACCAAGGTGAGTTCACATAGCCAAGGCATGGGGTTCCCAGGGTGGGAATGGGATTGAATGATTTACTTG
Source organism: Helianthus annuus (assembly GCF_002127325.2). NCBI lineage: Eukaryota > Viridiplantae > Streptophyta > Magnoliopsida > Asterales > Asteraceae > Helianthus > Helianthus annuus. Next base: position 92,097,716 of record NC_035435.2, on the reverse strand, counting down.
TACTTACCTAGCTAATGGAATTTAATGATGTGGTCCTCGGGTGAGGAAGGTTATTGATAAGATACTACTAGACTAGTGATACCAATAGAACTGATCTTCGCATACACGCCGGGGTTGGCTGCGATAATATGACTAATCTTCGCACACATGCCTGGGATGGCTGCGAACCATACACTAAATCTTCGCAAACATGCCGGGTGGCTGTGATACAAATATACCTAGTCTAGAATACTTGGGAAAATTTCCCCTAATCTTCGCACACATGTCTTGGAGACCGCGATGCAAACTAATACGATATATGAGTTAATGAACGAACATAAAGCTTATCCTACTATTACAATTACTGAACTATTAACTGTGAACTCGCTCAACTAGTTGTTGACTCTCTGCTGCATGCCTTGCAGGACCTTAGGTACTATGGAGCTTGCACGGGAGGCGCGGTCGTTGTGGGCATGGATTGTGAACGTTTGATAAACACTTTATAACACTTGAACTTATTACATACATTGGGTTTTCATATTATGCTTCCGCTACTTAAACTACGTTTGGTTTGAACATCAATTGTATTGAGTTGGATTTTTATGGACTACTTTAATTATTAAATGCTATGTTTAATATGATTGGTGGCTTGATCCTGGTCATGTCACGCTTCCAAGCGGTGGTACTCCGCGGGTGGATTTTGGGGGTGTGACACTGGTGATGACGATGATGAAGATGATGACGATGATGAAGAAGAGGGTGATGATGAGGAAGATGACGAGGATGAGAAAGTCTTTTCGGCAAGCAGTCATGGTTTTGATAACGATGATGACGATGCTCAAGGTGGTATGGGTATAAAAGTGACTGAAGCTTCCAAAGAAAGAACAGTTGATGATTTTCTGAATGATTCTGTGAATGAGGAGTCAGGGGGAGCTGAAGGGAATGGGGAGTCTGGTGATGCTCAAAATGTTGAACATGTCGAGAAGTAAATTTTGAGATTGGATACTTACAGGGAAGAAGGTGAACACTTTCATACGTATACATTGGAAACGATCAAAGAAATGACGCGTAGGTGAATCCTGATTTCAAGTTTGATTTCGAGGAAGAATTAAATGCATTCGACATCAACCACCAACCAGAATACGAGTATAAGTATGTAGAGGATGCTGACATGTACGACAGGGTTGAGGTTGAGGATTGCACAGATAATGAGAGTGAAAATGAAGATACTTCTCAGTTGCCTACGCTGATGGAGTTCTTTACAGAAGAGAATCGAGATGAATTGAGAAGGAAAGTAGCGGAGATCTTGAAAGACAAAAACTTTGATGGTACTCCCAAAGACATGGAAAAGAAAGAACGGAAAAAGTGGTTTAAGGATAGCCACGAAAGGAAGTTCAAAAGACCATTGAAGTACTATCAACGAGATCGAAGTGTGTCGCTCGGTGATATCATTAGCTGGGGTTTCCTGCCTCATGTTAATGCATATGCAATCAGGAGAGAGTGCGGGGTGCAGTACTTTGAACGTTTATATGACATAATGTCATTACCATGGTGGGATGTGGAGGAGCTGTCAAAAGTAAGAACTTTAGGGTATCCTGTTCGCAAGAATCGATATTCCGATGTGGGGATACATAAAGTTTGAATCGTTGAAGGAGTTCAGTCACTGGAAGCCGCATTACCCTAAGAGAGTGCAGAGGGTAGATCCGGAAACAGGGGTTGGGGAAACATTACTTAATGTGAAAAAGCCAAAGACAATGAAGACTATCCCACCAGTGCCATCAATGGAGCAGGATTTCTATAAAGGCTTTTTGGGCTGGGTATACAGTTACATTTCGACTGAGGCTGTCATTACCTATCGAGCAGGAAGGGAGATTAGAGAGATACATGTGTATGACCCTATGTGGTTAGTGAACTGCTCTGCGAAGGATATTGAATGTCTATTCATAAACAAGATACACTATCAGGCAGAAGATAAAGAGCAGGCCATGCAGTTTCAACGCGTTACTACTCTTTGCTTTCAGAAAGGTATAGACTCTGAAAGTAAATGGAAGTCATCTTGGTGGTCGCTCGAGGAGAAAGAGAAGAGGAAAGCTGAACGTGAACGTAGAAAGCTTGAAGAAAACAGAGGTAAATGGATGAACATTCAAGCTGAATAGGATAAGAAAAGGAAGAAAGAAAACGACAGGGTTAGGAACTTGCTGAGGAAAAAGCCTAAGCAGCATGAAGAGACGTTCAAGTCCCTGTGAAGATTTAAAGACCAAGACTGAAGACTCCGGCTGTATCCAAGGGGGAGTTTGTTAGTGTATGATGTCTAAAGCCTACGTCTTAAGTCTAGGGGTCTAAATATGTCAAGTATGTATAGTTTAGGGGGATGATATGTAAATTTATGATGTTTTCAAGGGGTTCCGTTTGAAGAGTGGCCTGTCACTTTCAAACGGAAGGGTTTAGTAGGTGGCCGTTTGAACTGAGTCATGTCAGTTTCAAACGGAAGGGTGTTGCCTATAAATAGGTGTGTGTGTTTCTCATTTCAAACGGACTGGCTGTTTGTGTAACGTTACTCTGCCGGATTTTCACGTGATTATTGAATGAGAAACAAGTGTTAAAGTAATCTACATCTGTTTTCTACTCCATTCTATCTGATTCTAATATGTTTGAGTGTTTCCGCCACTCAAATAGTGTGTATTAACTCAAATTGACTCATTTGGTCGGTCAAAACGATCCTACACACATCCTGCTCTCTTGCCTCCAAGACATCCCTTGGAGGATGCTTTTATTGCTATTGCTCCCTTGGCCTTGAGGCTGGCTTCATTGATGATGTGTTGCAATTCTTAGCTTCTTGTTGATCACTCTCGATTTTCACCACCCCCCACGGACTAGGAAGCTTCACACATTGATGATAAGTAGATGGGACTGCCTTCATGTCATGTATCCAAGGCCTGCCAAGGATAACAATACAACAGGATAAGCAATCTATAACACAGAATTTTTGATAAGAATGAAGTCCTTCAATATAGATGGGGAGTTTGATGTCCCCCAGAGTGTTCTTGGTTTCTCCACTGAATCCCACAAGTACTGAGGATCTTGGTACAATATCAGATTCAGGAATATTCATCTTCTTTAGGACATCAAGCTGGATGATGTTCACTGAGCTTCCTCTATCTATTAGGATCCTGCGAACAAAGTGGTTAGATATAAATAAAGTAATAACAAGGCCATCATGATGAGGATCCTGGATATCAATACAGTAATCCTCATCAAAAGTTATAATTTTTTCCTAAGTAACAGTGGAGGTTCGAATGTGTCTATCCCCATTATCCATCTTGGTTTCCTTTGCATGTCTCTTGGCTGCCGAAAAGGAAGTACCACAAATGTCTGATCCTCCCTATATGAAGTTTATAATTTGTGCATCTGCCGGAGCGGCATGAGCCCTTTCTGGATCTTTTTCAGGATCCTGGATCCTTGACTTCTTCCTTCCCGAAAGCTCTTTAAAATGCCCCTTGCTTAACAGGTAACCAATCTCTTTTCTAAGTGCAATACATTCCTCAGTGAGATGCCCGAAATCCTCATGATATGCACACTACTTGGATTTGTCTTTAGTTGTGGCTGGCTTATCACTTTTCCTTGGCCATCTTGCTTTCTCACCTAGATTCTGCATTGCAAGGATTAGTTCATTGTTATCAACAGAAAAACAATATTCAGAAATTGGAGGATAATCCTCATCATCCACTTCTTGTTCTACTGCATGCACGTTCTGGTTATCAGACTTGTTGTAGGATTTGAACTTGTTATTCTTGAAGTAGGATCCTTGCTTCTCCTGCTTGGAGGATCCTGCGAGTCTTTCCTGGATCCTTTTGCCATCCTCTAATCGGATGAACCTAAGGGCCCTGGTCCTTACTTCATCAAGGTTTCTGCAAGGGGCCATGACAAGATCATCATAGAATAATGAATCCTTAAGTAAACCCATTTTAAAGGCTTCTATAGCCGTGGCAATATCCAGGTTAGGAATGTCTAAGGATTCTTTACTAAACTTAGTGATATAATTTCTAAGTGATTCATTTTGACCTTGAGTTACCCTATATAGATCACTAGTTAAACGTTCAAATTTTCTATTACATGAGAAGTGATTATTAAACAGATTAACTAGATTAGCAAATGAAGTAATAGAGTAAGGGGGGAGACTTAGCAGCCATTTAAGAGCTGATCCTGTAAGTGTGGATCCGAAACCCTTGCATAGACATGCTTTTTTTAACCTCTCTGGGATGGGCTTGATTTCCATTCTTTCTCTGTACTGAGCTACATGTTCTTCTGGACCCGTTGAACCATCATACAGCTTCATAGTTGATATTTGGAACCTTTTGGGTATCTCAGCATCACAAATAGGTGGTGCAAAACGAGATATCCTATGGCTCCCATATGCAATCTCAGGGATGGGTTTAACCACTCCTGGAACGCTGGATATCATATCCTTACGCTTCTGTAATTCTCTAGCCATAGCTTGATTGATACCTGTATCCTGCATTGAGCCATGGTTAGTGTTATAAGAATTATTGAAAGTGTTTCCTCCCATAGGATTCAAGTTTGGATTTGCAAATGTGAATCCATATTGGCGGGACTCTGGTATGATTGAAGGACCAGAAGAAGCAATGGTCTGCATTGGGATGAAGTCTCCTTGATGGACATCTGAACTGTGACAACTCGAACTTTAGACTTGCTTTGATGTAACGTTACGTGCTTATGAGAACTGAATTATATGATTTTAAATGAATGTTTGTTTATGTGCATTATGTGTGTATGTATGTTATGTGTTGCACGAGCCCAAACTACACAAACCGGTCACACAAGCCCGTTTGGGCCACACTTTGAAATCGGATCCATTAGGCAGCCGAGTTGGGCTCGGCCCACTCCCCACTCGCAAACACAAAACCACATGTGAGGGTTTGATTTTGATTGTTTTGCAAAAACACCACACACACACAAACCCTAGGCGATTTCCTCTCCTTTTCTCGTGTGCTTGGAACCGACGGCCAGAACATCTCCATTCGGATCGTCCTCTTCTCCTTCCCTAATCCGGTTAGTGTGATTGTGATTTGTATTGTTAGATAGCATGTTGTTTATACGTGATTTCATGTTCATTCGGATAGTTGTTGATGATGTGTGATGATAATACTCTTGTTAATCGGTTTTATAGTCACGAAATCGGAATTGTATGATGTTGATTAATCCATGGTTATGTGCTGTGATTCGGGTCGTGGTTTGTTGATAAGGTTTTGATAAATGTTTATAAGTTTCTTGAATGCATGATCTAATAATCGGCTATCATATATTGTTTCGGGTATTAGAATTGATAGGCTACGGGGTAGTTATATTTCAAGGATTAATCTAATTGAATGTTATAAGATATGGTTCATATGCACAATTACTGATTTATTTGCTGGTTCGATGTTCTTGGATTGTTATGATTATGCATGAAATCTGAATTAACTGTTGATTGATCGGAATTGCGAAACTGTCCAAGGTGTTAGCTGAAATCACGGAGTTTAATTGACTAGAATTATGGAAATCAGCTACACACACACGGTTGCGACTCGGTATCACCACATTGCGACTCGAAACCTCACACCAGCAACAGCACGAACCGCAACCATGGTTGCGAGTCATATCGCGACTCGTAACCAGACCATGATGAGTCGAGATCACCATTGCGACTCGTAACTAGCAGTTGCGACTCGTAATCCCCCGGTTGCGACTCGAGATCGCCGGTTGCGACTCGAGACTAGTTAATGCACGTACACTGTTTGGGCCTTCACTGTCACGGGTCCAATCAGTTGGGCCCAATGATTGGATTTGTGGACTGTTTGTTATTGGACTTGTATGCGTTTACTATTTGGGCCGATTGAGATCTGGACTGTTTAGATTGGGCCGTTATATGAATTGGTTGGATGTTTTTGGATTGCTTATCTGTTTGGGCTGATATGTTATTTGGGCTGTTTGTATTTCGGGCTTAGACATTGGATCGCACATGAATGTTAATGCTATGCTCTTACCTGTTTACATGCATACGTGATAATAACGTGTTAACATATGTGATGCACACGTGTATTTACCTTAGTCAAAACCTGACTTGTATAATAACCATGATAGGACGTGGTTGACCATTTACTTGCTACCTGTACTCTTTGTGTATCTGCCGAGCAAACCAAGGTGAGTTCACACAGCCAAGGCATGGGATTCCCGGGTTGGGAATTGGGTTGGATATGTTGATATTGAAAGAGTTACTCGTACTTACGCATTCACTAGACTATAGACCATCGTCCTCAGGATAGTCAGGACACGTTACGTAAAGCCTACGTAACCCAGTATTTGCCATTTGTCTCCCGGGTCGGGAGGACACGTTACGTAAAGCCTACGTAACCCAATACCTTCTACTGTCTTCCGGGTCGGAAGGACACGCTGCGTAAAGCCTACGTAGCCCCCACGCGTACCACTGTCCTCGGGGAAGGACACGTCACGTAAAGCCTACGTGACCCAGTACGTATTCCTGTTCTTGGTAAAGAAGAACACATGGTTGGAAGTTAGTCTAGTAAGTACCACTAATGAGAAGCCCTCATTAGTAAGGATAAACGTGGGAAGTCCCCACCGATAATATAAACACAAGGTTTGGGAAGCCCCCACCTCTAGTACACACTAGTATGGGAAGCCCCCACTAGTTATACTTATGCACTATGTTATGAACTTACTTTCTGTGAACTCGCTCAACTAGTTTGTTGATTATTTGCTGCATGCCTTGCAGGACCTTAGGTACATTATGGAGCTTGCACAGGGAGGAGCAGGTCGTTGTGGGATCTGGATCATGAACGATATTCGAACTCATAATTATTTCGAGATTACATTACTATGCTTCCGCTATTTAAACGATGTTTGGTTTTGAAACATCAATCATGTCATGATGATTTACATTAATTACTTTTATTATTATTACATGCTATGTTTGATATGATTGATGGCTTGATCCTGGTCAGTCACGCCTCCAAGCGGTGGTACTCCGCGTGTGGGATTTTGGGGGTGTGACAGATTGGTATCAGAGCCATTGGTTATAGAGAACTTGGTTTTAATATGGGAAAACGTTTTTTATTAAAACCGGACTATAACCAGAACAGTGCTCTCAACGATCCACAACGACGTTTCGCTCCACGTGCAAGACTCGACATCCTAGGTAATAAGGTTTATGTTTATTGCCTGTTTGCTAGAATTGCTTAGAACTTTGCTCGCATTACGTTTAGATACACATGATACTATAGCATGAGAATCCCTACGTGCTTACACTTTTCTGTCATCGCCCTATTCGCGAACCATTCTTACTTACGCTACTTGTTACAATGAAGATCATGTCTGGACGAATCAACATGACACAAGCCCAGCTAGAGGCTCTCGTTCAAGCTCAAGTTGCTGCGGCAGTTGCAGCTGCTCAAGCAGGTCAACACGCGCAGCAGCCTGTCTGCACATTCAAGAACTTCATGGACTGTCGTCCAAATTCTTTCAGTGGCACTGAGGGGGCAGTGGGACTCCTCCATTGGTTTGAAAAGTTAGAATCAGTATTCGAAATGTGCGAGTGCCCTGAGGCTCGCAAGGTCAAGTTTGCCACCGGCACCTTGGAAGGAATCGCGCTAACCTGGTGGAACGCGCAGGTGCAAATTCTGGGGTTGGCAGCTGCTAACGCCACCCCATGGAACGATTTCAAGGAACTCATCAAGCGTGAGTATTGCACGCGTGAAGATATTCACAAGCTGGAAGACGAGCTGTATAACCTGAAAATGGTTGGGTCAGAGATCGAAGCGTATACTAAACGGTCGAATGAGCTGGCCGTATTGTGCCCAACTATGGTGGACCCTCCATACAAGCGCATTGAGATGTATCTCAAGGGATTGGCGCCAGAGATCCAGAGCCACGTTACCTCGGCTAACCTCGATAACATTCAGGAAATTCAGCGTCTCGCTCATCGCATCACCGACCAGGCAGTGGATCAGAATAAACTGCCTAAGCGTGTCAACGCTACTGCTACAGTCACTCCTTCAGCTACTCCTGCTACTACTAGCGAAAGCAAAAGAAAATGGGATGGAGATTCCAGCAGGGGTTCAGCGACTGTTCAGCTACAAGCTCAGCAGCAGAAGATTGACCACTATCAGAGTCCCAGTCAGCAATCCTCTGGTGGTCACAGACAGAGGAGATATCAGGGAAGTCAACCTAAGTGCTACAATTGCCACAGACATCACAATGGCCCGTGTAACAAGGGTCGTTGTCAAAGGTGTCTTAAGATGGGTCACGAGGCCAAAGACTGTAGGAGTCCACGGCCTGCGAAACAGAATCAGCAGCCTCAGCAACCCGCTCCACAGAACCAGCAGCAGCAGCAGCAGCCACAGCGTGGAAACCGGGGATGTTTCCAGTGTGGGGCTGAAGGTCATTACAAACGCGATTGCCCTCAATTGAACCAGAACCAGAACCGCAACAACAACAACAACCAGGGCAACGGCAACAACAACGGCGGGAACAACAACAATAATGGCAACGAGGCAAGAGGTCGAGCTTTCGTTTTGGGAAGAGGAGACGCAGTGAACGATCCCAATGTGGTTATGGGTAAGTTTCTCCTCGACAATATTTACGTTACTGTTTTGTTTGATTCGGGTGCGGATACAAGCTATATGTCTGTGAAAATGTGTCAACTGCTAAAACGTGCACCAACACTTTTACCCACCAAACATGTAGTAGAGTTAGCTAACGGTAAAAGTCTAGAAGCCACGCACGTAGTTCAGGGTTGTAATCTTATCCTAGCTGGCCAAGCCTTCTCTATTGATCTCATTCCCATAGTTTTGGGTAGTTTCGACGTCGTGATTGGGATGGATTGGTTATCCCAACACCAGGCAGAAATCTTATGCAGCGAGAAGATTATTCGCATTCCTCGTTCTGGGCAAGAACCTCTCGAAGTACAAGGCGACAAGAGTGGTGCAGTGGTTGGCATCATCTCTTTCTTAAAGGCGCAGAAATGTCTACGAAAGGGGCACACTGCCATTCTGGCACTCGTTACAGACGCATCAGCAAAGGAAAAGAAATTGGAGGATATTCCAATTGTACGTGATTACCCTCAGGTGTTTCCTGAAGACTTACCTGGCTTACCGCCTCATCGTCAGGTCGAATTTCAAATCGAGCTCGCTCCAGGAGCAGCACCCATAGCTCGCGCACCATATCGTCTAGCTCCATCAGAATTGGAAGAATTGTCAAAGCAGCTACAAGAGCTCTTGGAAAAGGGTTTCATTCGTCCAAGCTCTTCGCCTTGGGGAGCTCCAGTACTCTTCGTGAAAAAGAAAGACGGTACGTTCAGGATGTGTATCGACTACCGTGAACTCAACAAGGTGACGGTGAAGAACCGTTATCCTCTTCCGCGCATCGACGACTTATTCGACCAGTTGCAAGGGTCGTGCTACTATTCGAAGATAGATTTGAGGTCGGGGTACCATCAGCTGAGAGTCCGGGATGAGGACATCTCCAAGACAGCCTTCAGAACTCGTTATGGTCACTACGAGTTTCTTGTCATGCCGTTTGGGTTAACGAACGCGCCTGCCGTATTTATGGATCTTATGAACAGGGTATGCAAACCCTATCTCGACAAGTTCGTCATTGTTTTCATCGACGACATTCTGATTTACTCCAAGAGTCAGGAGGAACACGAGCAGCATCTTCGCCTTATACTGGAACTCCTTCGGAAGGAACAGCTATACGCTAAGTTTTCGAAATGCGACTTCTGGCTTCGTGAAGTCCATTTTCTAGGACACGTAGTGAATAAGGATGGAATCCATGTCGATCCATCCAAGGTAGACTCGATCAGGAACTGGCCTGCACCACGAACGCCAACGGAAATACGCCAATTCTTGGGTTTGGCAGGTTACTACAGACGGTTTATTAGAGATTTTTCGAAGTTGCTCAGCCGCTTACGCTACTGACACAGAAGGGTGTCACCTACCGTTGGGAGATCCCCAGGAGACTGCTTTTCAGCACTTAAAGGATAGACTTTGCAGTGCACCTATCCTCTCATTGCCAGAGGGCACAGATGACTTCGTGGTTTATTGTGATGCATCCATTCGGGGACTTGGATGTGTGTTAATGCAGCGCGACAAGGTTATTGCTTACGCTTCACGTCAACTCAAGATTCACGAACGGAACTACACGACGCACGATTTAGAGCTGGGAGCTGTTGTTTTCGCGCTTAAGATATGGCGACACTACCTGTACGGTACCAGGTGCACGATTTACACCGATCACAGGAGTCTCGAGCATATTCTTAAGCAGAAGGATTTGAACATGCGTCAACGGCGATGGGTTGAACTACTGAACGATTATGAATGCGCTATCAAGTACCATCCAGGCAAAGCCAATGTTGTGGCTGATGCCCTCAGTCGGAAAGACACATTACCTCGGCGCGTGCGAGCGCTCCAGCTTACGATTCAGTCTAGCCTTCCAGCACAGATACGAAATGCTCAGGTAGAAGCATTGAAACCAGAAAACGTCAAGGCTGAAGCCTTACGCGGCTCACGACAACAAATGGAACAGAAGGCAGACGGCGCCTACTATGTAACGGGGCGTATTTGGGTCCCACTTTATGGCGGTTTACGCGAACTTGTAATGGATGAAGCTCACAAGTCTCGCTATTCGGTACATCCAGGGTCGGACAAAATGTACCACGACATCAGAACTACTTATTGGTGGCCTAGCATGAAGGCCCACATCGCTACGTACGTTGGAAAATGCTTGACCTGTGCGAGAGTAAAGGTTGAATATCAGAAACCAGCTGGCCTACTTCAGCAGCCTAAGATACCTCAATGGAAATGGGAAGAAATTTCCATGGATTTTGTTACAGGCCTACCTAGATCCCAGCGTGGGAATGATACCATATGGGTGATCGTGGATCGACTCACTAAGTCTGCACACTTCCTACCTATAAAGGAAACGGATAAGTTCTCCACTCTCGCAGACGTCTATCTTAAAGAAGTTGTTTCCATCTCCATCATTTCGGATCGCGATGCACGATTCACGTCCGAGCTTTGGCAAGCGATGCATAAATCCTTTGGCTCACGATTAGACATGAGCACAGCATATCACCCTCAGACGGATGGGCAGTCTGAGCGTACGATCCAAACTCTAGAAGACATGCTTCGGGCATGCGTCATCGATTTCGGCAACGGCTGGGAAAAGCACCTCCCTTTGGTGGAGTTCTCGTATAATAATAGTTATCACACCAGCATTCAAGCCGCTCCATTTGAGGCATTGTACGGGCGTAAATGCCGGTCACCTCTCTGTTGGGCAGAGGTGGGGGATAGTCAGATGACGGGTCCAGAGATTGTAGTGGACGCCACAGAAAAGATTGCACAAATACGACAACGCATGGCGGCAGCACGCGACCGTCAGAAAGCCTACGCGGACAAGCGTAGAAAGCCATTGGAATTTCAGGTCGGGGACCGGGTTTTACTAAAAGTCTCACCCTGGAAGGGTGTGGTTCGTTTTGGCAAACGGGGCAAACTAAATCCGCGCTATGTCGGACCATTCGAAATCATAGAAAAGATTGGCAAGGTAGCCTACAAGTTGAATCTACCAGCTGAACTCGGGGCAGTTCACAATGTCTTTCATGTATCGAACTTAAAGAAGTGCCTATCAGATGAAAACCTCATCATTCCTTTTAAGGAACTCACTATCGACGAGCGGTTGCAGTTCGTCGAGGAACCAGTAGAAATCACGGACCGGGATGTGAAGGTCCTCAAAAGCAAGAGAATCCCTCTTGTTCGAGTTCGTTGGAACTCCAAACGTGGCCCAGAGTACACCTGGGAACGCGAAGACAGGATGACAGAAAAGTACCCTCAGTTATTCGAAACCAATGCAACCACTACTGAGACTGAAGCTACTACTTCGGAATTTCAGGACGAAATTCCAGATCAACGGGGGGAGGATGTGACACCCCAGGAAAATCAGTGAACAATACAGTTTACCTAGCTTCCTCAGTGAGTGCATACCAAATTTCGGGACGAAATTTCCAATTAGTTGGGGATAATGTGACAACTCGAACTTTAGACTTGCTTTGATGTAACGTTACGTGCTTATGAGAACTGAATTATATGATTTTAAATGAATGTTTGTTTATGTGCATTATGTGTGTATGTATGTTATGTGTTGCACGAGCCCAAACTACACAAACCGGTCACACAAGCCCGTTTGGGCCACACTTTGAAATCGGATCCATTAGGCAGCCGAGTTGGGCTCGGCCCACTCCCCACTCGCAAACACAAAACCACATGTGAGGGTTTGATTTTGATTGTTTTGCAAAAACACCACACACACACAAACCCTAGGCGATTTCCTCTCCTTTTCTCGTGTGCTTGGAACCGACGGCCAGAACATCTCCATTCGGATCGTCCTCTTCTCCTTCCCTAATCCGGTTAGTGTGATTGTGATTTGTATTGTTAGATAGCATGTTGTTTATACGTGATTTCATGTTCATTCGGATAGTTGTTGATGATGTGTGATGATAATACTCTTGTTAATCGGTTTTATAGTCACGAAATCGGAATTGTATGATGTTGATTAATCCATGGTTATGTGCTGTGATTCGGGTCGTGGTTTGTTGATAAGGTTTTGATAAATGTTTATAAGTTTCTTGAATGCATGATCTAATAATCGGCTATCATATATTGTTTCGGGTATTAGAATTGATAGGCTACGGGGTAGTTATATTTCAAGGATTAATCTAATTGAATGTTATAAGATATGGTTCATATGCACAATTACTGATTTATTTGCTGGTTCGATGTTCTTGGATTGTTATGATTATGCATGAAATCTGAATTAACTGTTGATTGATCGGAATTGCGAAACTGTCCAAGGTGTTAGCTGAAATCACGGAGTTTAATTGACTAGAATTATGGAAATCAGTTACACACACACGGTTGCGACTCGGTATCACCACATTGCGACTCGAAACCTCACACCAGCAACAGCACGAACCGCAACCATGGTTGCGAGTCATATCGCGACTCGTAACCAGACCATGATGAGTCGAGATCACCATTGCGACTCGTAACTAGCAGTTGTGACTCGTAATCCCCCGGTTGCGACTCGAGACTAGTTAATGCACGTACACTGTTTGGGCCTTCACTGCCACGGGTCCAATCAGTTGGGCCCAATGATTGGATTTGTGGACTGTTTGTTATTGGACTTGTATGCGTTTACTATTTGGGCCGATTGAGATCTGGACTGTTTAGATTGGGCCGTTATATGAATTGGTTGGATGTTTTTGGATTGCTTATCTGTTTGGGCTGATATGTTATTTGGGCTGTTTGTATTTCGGGCTTAGACATTGGATCGCACATGAATGTTAATGCTATGCTCTTACCTGTTTACATGCATACGTGATAATAACGTGTTAACATATGTGATGCACACGTGTATTTACCTTAGTCAAAACCTGACTTGTATAATAACCATGATAGGACGTGGTTGACCATTTACTTGCTACCTGTACTCTTTGTGTATCTGCCGAGCAAACCAAGGTGAGTTCACACAGCTAAGGCATGGGATTCCCGGGTTGGGAATTGGGTTGGATATGTTGATATTGAAAGAGTTACTCGTACTTACGCATTCACTAGACTATAGACCATCGTCCTCAGGATAGTCAGGACACGTTACGTAAAGCCTACGTAACCCAGTATTTGCCATTTGTCTCCCGGGTCGGGAGGACACGTTACGTAAAGCCTACGTAACCCAATACCTTCTACTGTCTTCCGGGTCGGAAGGACACGCTGCGTAAAGCCTACGTAGCCCCCACGCGTACCACTGTCCTCGGGGAAGGGCACGTCACGTAAAGCCTACGTGACCCAGTACGTATTCCTGTTCTCGGTAAAGAAGAACACATGGTTGGAAGTTAGTCTAGTAAGTACCACTAATGAGAAGCCCTCATTAGTAAGGATAAACGTGGGAAGTCCCCACCGATAATATAAACACAAGGTTTGGGAAGCCCCCACCTCTAGTACACACTAGTATGGGAAGCCCCCACTAGTTATACTTATGCACTATGTTATGAACTTACTTTCTGTGAACTCGCTCAACTAGTTTGTTGATTATTTGCTGCATGCCTTGCAGGACCTTAGGTACATTATGGAGCTTGCACAGGGAGGAGCAGGTCGTTGTGGGATCTGGATCATGAACGATATTCGAACTCATAATTATTTCGAGATTACATTACTATGCTTCCGCTATTTAAACGATGTTTGGTTTTGAAACATCAATCATGTCATGATGATTTACATTAATTACTTTTATTATTATTACATGCTATGTTTGATATGATTGATGGCTTGATCCTGGTCAGTCACGCCTCCAAGCGGTGGTACTCCGCGTGTGGGATTTTGGGGGTGTGACATGAACTTCCAGGCTGCAAGCTTCTTAAGGATCCTTGATCCTGAGAGACGTTGGATCCTTGATGTGCTGTGAACGGGGGTCTTGGAGGTTAATCCATGGATCCGAAAACCTGCGATGAGGATCCTTGAGGCTGAAAGGAGGATCCTTGAACCTGAGAGGATCCTCGAGCTGGCTGTGTCCCCATGTACCCTCCTGAGCTGGTGAAGGATCCTTGATGCTGGAAGAAGGATCCTTGATGCTGAGCAGAGGATCCTGCTAGTTGAAAATAGGATCCTAGGGCCTGAGTCATTGCTGACGATCCGTAATGCATTCCTGTTAATCCACCCAAGTATTGGACATCCGGAGCTGCAGAATGCTGGGAGGTTATGACCGGGGTGTCGAAATTCAGAGACCTAGGCACCAATGGAGAGTGATCCTCCGCTGATCTCTTCTGTTTTTTGATATCTCCAATTTCCTTGAGAATCTTTTCGTTGGTCTTATCCTGCTGCTGTATGTGATCCTTCATCTGCAAAATCAAAGTAAAAAGGTCACTAGTAGTAGGACTAGAAGAAACAGAAGAAGTTGGAGGTTTGAGAAAATAGGGCTTGGTCTCTTTGCGGATTTTCAGCATTCTTCTGGGATCCAGAAGGTGGTGGAGGCAAAGGTGGAACGCCCTGTGATGAACTGATTGACGGCATTGAACTTGAAGTGATTTTTCCCTGAGAAGCCATGTGGTTGAAGGTAATGAACGAAAATGAATGAAATGAACAAAATTTCTCAGAATTGAAGCACCAATTGCCCCACGGTGGGTGCCAAACTGTTTTGGTCAAAAATCAAGCTAGGATAATGCAACCAAATATTTTCTTGTGAGGTGTGATGCTTGAATATATGATCAATTATATGAACAACTTGCAATTCAAATAAAGAGACAACACGAGGATTTATACGAGGAAAAAGCCCTTGATAAAGAGATGATATCCGGCATAAAAAATCTCGGGTGATGGAAACTACCGATCACCAATTAAGATTAAACAAAAATGTATTACAACTCGGGATGATAACAAGCTTTTTACAAGGATCACTAGAGTGTATGAGTGTAGAAGTGTGTAGAAATGATTAGTAAACTGTCGAGAGCCGTTCAAGTGTGTGTGTGTTTGCCAAATTCGCTAAGTGTTTTTACCCAAGCTTGTTATCCCCTTTTAAATTTAGAAATAACAAAGCTAACTAACTATCCGAATATTGTGCAAGCTTCCCACGATCTCCCACAACGGTCACAAGTCCATGCACGTGCGGAATATTAAGGAAATATGCTCCATGAATATCGGCAAGACCAAGTCCAGGCACGTATTCCTGCAAAACAAGCTCATAAGCAAGGTAGACAATCGTTAGTATAAGGATAACAATGAGGATCCTGAATCCTGGTCCTGCAATACATTCTGAGGATCCTAAATTCAAGCATAGTTGAGGATCCATGATCCTGGCAGCACTTGAGGATCCATGATCCTTCGGAAATCCTCCCCTAACACTATATAAGGGGTGAATGAGGGTGGGATGACATGACGCGCTGATGTGATGAGTAATAGGTGCAATTAGAGCCAATATTAGTAAATGTAAGTAATTAGAATTATTA
This sequence comes from Helianthus annuus, assembly GCF_002127325.2. Lineage (NCBI taxonomy): Eukaryota > Viridiplantae > Streptophyta > Magnoliopsida > Asterales > Asteraceae > Helianthus > Helianthus annuus. The sequence continues at coordinate 92,081,674 of NC_035435.2, read as the reverse complement.
GGGGAACTTAGTTTCAAAATTGGTTAGAGGTGGCCGAAGAGGATAGCTATTGGTCAATTAGTTTAAGGTTAAGTCATTTCGTTTCAATCAGGGGCACATGGGCAAGTTAGGGTCAAAATTAGTCAATGGCACCAAATCGGCTCAATCACGAGAAATTAGAGACAATTAAAGCTAATTAGCGTTAATATTGATTAATAAGGAGCCTTATTGGTCAATGATCAACAACTAGGATCAGTTAAGGGTCAATTAGTGTTAATATTAGTCACTGGTCAATGAGGGTCGATATTTTCTAGTTCGGTTCACATACTTTCAATTAGGGCCATTATTGGTCGGTAGCCAACAATTATAGGATCGGTTTGTGGTAATTTGGGTTAATATTGATCGTAGTTTCAGTTAGGGTCATTATTGGTAGGTAGCCAACAATTAGGATCGGTTAGTGGTAATTTGGGTTAATATTGATCCTAAATGGTTAATAAGATTCAATATTGGTCAAATATGGGCAACTAGGATCACATAGTTTCAATTATAAGCAATTAGGATCAATACTGATCAAGGGTCACCAATCAAGATCAATTAGAGACAATTAGGGTAAATATATTTCAAGATCAACATTGATGGACAAAATTAGGATCAACTAGGGATAATTAAGGTCAATCAGTTTCAATTAGGGTCAACATTAGTCATGGAATTAGGGTTAATATTGGTCAATTTGGGGCATTTAGGCTCATTCATGGCTGATTTGTATCAATTAGAGTCAATATTAGTCAGTAATGATCCCATGGTCACAAATATCAACAAAGTCATCATGTTCTATATGCAATTTAATTTTTTTGGTTGTTGCTTAATTTGTGAGTGACCTATTAAATATGAATGAGAACTTAATAATCAAGGTAAAACATAAAGTTACTATTACACATAACACTCAAGAATTTTAACAAAGTTTTTAACATATCTAACTTATAATAAAAGATTACAAAAATTTTCATACGTCAACACCGTATCATCTCTTAAAAAATCATTTTAATCAAAATTAATTTTTATGATTTTTTAAATCAGGTTAACATTGTAATATAACAACATTGCTTATTTTAAAAATTCTTAGAAACTGATTCGCTGTCGATTCATTAGTAGTCACAATAAGGATTATATAAAGGAAACTATCGATCAAACCATGTAACATCGACCATTCATATCAAAATCAAGTAAGCAAGTTTGTCATTGGTTCATTAAAGATCTAGGGCAACAGAAATCACAAGGTTAATGATTTTCTGTATTAGTGAATATTGATGAATGAAACCGAATGCGTATTCTGTACATAAACTCTTAGATCATGCGTAGTGGTAAGGGTGAATAATGTCTCTACCCTTGGGCGTTTTCTGCTATGTGGCAGTCCAGTCAGTAAGGGGCATTATTGGGCGTTTTTTTTTAAATGGGTGTAGTGGGAATGTGTGTATTATGTTAAAAAGGGTGTAAAGAATTAAATAAAAAATAACTAACCAAAAAAAGGGGTTTGGCCAAGAAAAAGAGGGATACATGTGATTGGCCAACAGTTTTCCATTTTGGCATAATTTAAAACACGCTTCGGAGCTTTTTTTTGAAAATAACGCCCAAGGGGTGGGGGTGGGGCATGGTTGGGCGTGTTTGGAGGTTATTTTTGAAAAAAACACGCCCATTAGACATGGTCTTAGATCTTAGCTAAGCTAACTAGCCTAGGTGTTAGATAATATGTAACTTTAAATATCATTAATTATTGTTGTATTTATTCTATTCTTTAGGGGTCTCTTTGTAAGTATCTTTTCCTTTATATTGTTTCCATGTATTGTATTTCAACTCAATGAAACCAATCGTTGATTCACCACTAATATGGTATCAGCCAATAATTTAAAGTAGTTGAGTTTCCAAGTCTCCTTACTTTCCTCACCCGATCATATTCTTCCCTAACCCTTCGTCCCTTCTTCCCTCTCAATCTATACTTCTGCCTCTTCTGTCTTTTTTTTTCTTTCAATCCTTCCTTCCATCATCTATGGCTTCCTCTTCCTCAAACCCTCTAATGTCTAGCCTTGCACCCATGATCGCCATCAAACTCTCTCCAACAAACTATATCAATTGGAGAACTCAGATGTTGCCCATCCTCAAGTATCAATTCTTACTACCCCATGTTGATGGCACTCTTTCTCCGCCATCCCCAACTGTTAAATCAAATGATAAAGAAGTGCAGAATCCTGAATATGCCACTTGGGTTCGTGATGAACAACAGGCTATTATTCTCCTAAATGCCTCGTTAACTGAAGAGGCGTTTTCGGTTACTGTTGGCCTTACTTCGGCCCGGGAAATTTGGACAGCCCTTGAAGCGGCTTTTTGCAATGCCTCGGTTGAGAGGATTCAGAATTTACGTGATAATCTACGCGCCCTTAAGAAGGGTGATAAACCGGTTGCTGAATTCGGTCGCGCCTTTAAAGCCATCTGTGATCAGCTTAGTGCCATTGGTCACCCGGTTGATGCTATGGATCAACTTCATTGGTTCCTCTGTGGACTCGGTACGTCTTTTGAAAGTTTCTCCACATCCACTAGATCGGTACGTCCTATTCCCTCTTTTGTTGATCTTCTTGCTAGTGCCGAGAGCCATGAACTATTTATAAAAAATTTACATGGCAATCTTGAACCTACTGTTGTTGCATTCACAGCCCAAAATACCACTCCTAGGCCCAATAACTTTGGTTATTCCTTTCGACCAAATAGGCCATCTTCAGCCCACTACAGGCCCAATCGACATAGTTTTAACAATAACAAGGGTGCACACAGAAATTTCGGGCGCCAAAATCGCCCTCCCATGTGTCAACTGTGTCATAAAACAGGTTATTCTGCTGCTCAATGTTTCCAACTAGCTTCCTTTGCTCAAACCGCCTCTCCCAACCCGGAACAATTGGCTCATGCTTTTCATGCTCAGTGCCACGTAAATGCTAACGTTCCTGATTGGACATCTGACACCGGTGCTACCACCCATATGCTACCCAACAACACCGCTCTTCAGAACTCCACTCCCACTCAAGGTAACCAAAAAGTTTATTTTGGTAATGGTCAGTCTCTCCCTATTACTCACATCGGGCAAACAAAAATTTTAGGTAACCTTGCTCTTAATGATGTTTTGGTGGTTCCTTCTATAACTAAAAATCTTTTATCTATTGGCAAACTGACCGAAGATAATAATGTTGATGTTCTCTTTTCTAACCCTTACTTTTATATTCAGGATCGCCAAACCAAGCAAACCCTAGCCCGAGGGTGCCGTGAAGACGGCCTTTATGTTCTTCGTCAAACTCATGAAGCCTTGGTCACCTCATCCTCTTGTCCCAAAGCTTCTTTTGAGTTATGGCACTCTAGACTTGGGCATGCCAATTTTGATACTATCTCTATGTTGAAAAATAATGGTTATTTGTCTGTTACTTCGGTATTACCTAAACCGGGCCTTTGTTCCCCGTGTGAACTTGCAAAAGCAAAAAGACAACCTTTTTTGATTAATGATAAACGGGCATCTTTGCCTCTTGAAATAATACATTGTGACTTATGGGGACCTTCTCCAGTAAAGTCGATTGGAAATTTTCAATATTATGTTGCATTTGTTGATGACTACTCACGGTTTACTTGGTTATATCCACTAAAGGCTAAGTCAAATTTTTTTGATGCCTTATTGATTTTTATACCCTTTGTTCAAAATCAATTCTCCACCAAAATCAAAATTTTCCAAAGTGATGGTGGAACTGAATTTACAAGTAACAGTGTTCGAAAATTGTTTGAACAAAATGGTATTTTTCATCGCATGTCTTGCCCTTATACCCCACAACAAAATGGTAGGGTTGAACGAAAGCATCGTCACATTGTCGAGACCGGCTTGACTATGTTGTTCCATGCCCAAATTCCCACTAACTATTGGGTTGATGCTTTCTCGTCGGCGGTGTTTATAATTAATCGCCTTCCTTCTAAAATTTTGCAAGGAAAGTCACCATTTGAACTTTTGTATCATCAACAACCAAACTATAATTTTTTCCGACCTTTTGGATGTCGTGTCTTTCCTTGCCTTCGTGATTATGCCTCTCATAAACTATCCCCTAGAAGCATACCATGTATATTTATTGGTTATTGTGCCAAATATAAAGGCTATAAATGTCTTGATCCTTCCACATCACGTGTCTATGTCACTCGCAATGCCCGCTTTGATGAAAATTATTTTCCACTTGATAATACCGCTACATCTACAACAAACATTGATTTACTTGAAATCACTACCTTTTCTGATGTGTCATCCCATGTTCCATCCTCTAAAAATATTCCCTCAACACCCACTGTTACCTCAACAAAACATTCCAGTCCTCTGCCTGTTTCACATCCCATACCTATTCCTTTTCCTACTAGCCCATTTACATTAAACCCAAATATTATGTCTACTGTTAACCCACCTTCACCTCACAGCCCAACAACCGCTAGCAGCCCACTACCTACTTCGTCTGGTGATGGGCCTGTTTCGTCTCTAGACAGTCCAACTCCCAATGTTCTAGCCCACACAACCCAACAACCATCTTCAACTGCCATGACTGACCCCACTCAGTCTACTCCTACTGGGTCTAACCCTCACACGGGTTTTCCTGTTAATTCGGCCCAGTCATCGTCTAATGATCTAACCGTTCACGACAGCCACTCGTCTTCATCCTCGTCGGACAGCTCTTCGTCTGATGAATCTTCTTCCCACTCCACTCCTACATCTTCGGTTCCGGCTCCGCCACCACTTCCTACTCATCCCATGATCACTCGTGCTAAATCCGGAATTTTTAAACCGCGTCATCGCCTTGACTTGGCTCACACAAACACCTTTCCGTTGCATCATGCCTTATTTGCAGCAAATGATCCTACTACTTTTCATACTGCATCTAAAGATCCTAAATGGATTCATGCCATGGAAGAAGAATTTAATGCCTTGAATAAAAATGCCACTTGGACTCTTGTTCCTCGTCCGACACATGCTAACGTTGTTGGATCCAAATGGATTTTTCGAACAAAATTTCGAGCCGATGGATCCATTGAGAGATACAAAGCTCGCCTTGTTGCTCAAGGTTTCAGTCAAATTCCGGGTCTTGACTACTGTCATACATTTAGCCCTGTTGTTAAAGCCACCACTGTCCGTACCGTCTTAGCATTGAGCATTATTAATAATTGGCATCTTCATCAACTTGATGTCAATAATGCCTTTTTACATGGCCACCTAACTGAGAATGTTTTTATGGAGCAACCAAAGGGTTTCATCGATCCTCAATTTCCATCTCACGTTTGCAAATTAAAAAAAGCCATTTATGGTTTGAAACAAGCTCCTAGGGCCTGGTTTCATCGGTTGAGCTTGTTTCTTCTAAACAATGGCTTCTCTTGTAGTCGTGCCGATCCATCCTTATTTATCTACAAACGTGATACTCGTATGATGTATCTCCTTGTCTATGTTGATGATCTCATTCTTACAGGCAACCATCAGCCAACTATCAAATCATTCATTTCATGTCTCAACAAAGAGTTTGCAATCAAGGATCTTGGAAAACTCAACTACTTTTTGGGATTGGAGGTTACCTACACTCAAAATGGCCTTTTCTTAAATCAATCCAAATACACTTTAGACATTCTAACTCGTGCTAAAATGTTGGATGCTAAACCCGCTCCAACACCTTTAAGCACCAATGTTTCTTTTGTCTCTACAGGTACCAAGTTTTCGGATGCTACTTTCTATCGATCGATTGTAGGTGCTCTCCAATATTTGACGATCACAAGACCTGATATTTCTTATGCTGTCAATCAAGTCAGTCAGTTTCTTCATGCTCCAACTACAGATCACTTTCAGGAGGTGAAGCGAATCTTGCGATATCTTAAAGGAACTATTGCATTTGGGTTACATTACAGTCGTCCTACTTCCACTTCGCTTCTTGGTTACTCTGATGCTGATTGGGCACGTTGTTTGGAGACTCGCCGTTCTACCTATGGTTATTCTATATTTCTTGGTGGAAATTTGATTTCTTGGAGTGCTAAGAAGCAACCGACGGTTGCTAGATCTAGTTGTGAATCCGAGTATCGTGCTATGGCTAACACTGCTGCAGAAATTGTTTGGATTACTCATCTACTTCAGGAACTTCATGCTCTTCCCCCCGACAGGCCAACCATCCTTTGTGATAATCAAAGTGCCATATTTCTCACTCAAAATCCTGTTGCTCATAAACGGGCGAAACACATAGATCTTGATTATCACTTTTTGCGGGAATTAGTTAATGCTGGAAAATTGGTTACCAAATTTGTTCCAACCAAGCTTCAGGTGGCTGACATTTTTACTAAAAGCCTTCCTAGTTCTCAGTTCAACTTTCTTCGACATATGCTTCGCATTGGTCCACCACCATTCAGCTTGCAGGGGGATGTTAGATAATATGTAACTTTAAATATCATTAATTATTGTTGTATTTATTCTATTCTTTAGGGGTCTCTTTGTAAGTATCTTTTCCTTTATATTGTTTCCATGTATTGTATTTCAACTCAATGAAACCAATCGTTGATTCACCACTAATACTAGGCTTATATAGTGGACATTAATTTGAAACTAGAAATAACAATGACAAACTAACAATAAGATAATGAAAAACGAATAGCTAATATATCTCTAACAACTTGAAAAAATTTCTGCATGCAATTGCCTTTACCTTTATATATATATATGTTAATTAAAGGGAAAACATCTATATTAGTTAGATTACATAACTGCATGTTATTCTGATCATCCATGTTCTCAAAAGGCTAAAGTGCAAAACTAAATGTTCAACTTTTTTGGTAACTGTGAGTTTGACTATGTTAATAGGCGCAAATCCATTACCATATGTTTGTTGATGTGATATAAAACAAAAGGTGATACAGCACATGAGATGTCTCCCACTTTTACGTTCACCACTTGACTGTGCATTTCTTTAGATAAGCATTTCTAGTAATTTGAGGATTTATTTTAGAGTAAAATGTCATGGTGGTCTTTCAGTTTAGATCATTTTTTTCACTTCAGTTTAAAAATAAAACGTTTTGTATCTAGGTCACGAATATTTTATTTTTGTTGTCATTTTCACCCCATTGGCAAATTGGGTTAATTTTTTTTTTGTTAGCTTCTTCCCCTTTTGTCGGTTCTTCATTTAAATGAAGGGTATAGTTGTCATTTTATGCCATAATATATTTTAATTAAATGAGGAAAACGAACAAAAAGGAGAAGTTGACAGAAAATTATAACCAAGTTTGGAAATTGGATGAAAATGGCAACAAAAATGAAACCTCAGTGACCCAGATACAAAATATTTCATTTTTGGACTGAAGTGACAAAAGTAAACTAAAGTCAGAGACTATTTTGCCATTTTACTCTTTATTTTATGTACTTAAAGTAAGGTTTAGTGATTTCCATTGTCAACAAATAGCATGTTAGCCTATGAATATGCCATCTTAAATCAGGAAAAGAAACACTTGCAAAACAAATGTAGCATAGTTTTCTTTGGTAAACATAAAAGGATCTGAAACCATCATTGCATTTGTAGACACAATGATTGTTTGATCATGGTTGGACTTTCTCATAATCACACATGGAAAAAAGTTAGATGCAATAAAATCTAACAGATTCAGCAATAAACTTATATATAATATATTAATTAAGTATAACATACATAAACAAATAATCATACAACAAAACAATGGAATCACAGAAATAATCAATCAGCCTTCATCGAACTCTCTGAAACACTGAAGATCATGGTATTAATACTAGTAAAAGCAAGTGAACATATCACAAGCTTCCATAAAAGATGTTCTCTATCTCTATGGATGAGGTAGAGGAAGGTCCTTGGGCAATCCAGGTATTGTTGGCAATGTGGGCTTAGGGATATCATGGAATTCAGGCACCTTTGGTACTTCTGGTTTTGGAAGTGCTGGCAGCTCTGGCTTTGGAATTTCTGGAATTGTGGGCTTCGGAATCTCAGGAAATGTAGGCTTGGGAATCTCAGGAAGTGTGGGCTTGGGAAGCTCGGGAATTTCAGGCTTTGGAAGCACAGGGACCTCAGGTTTTGGTACCTCGGGAAGTTTGGGCTTCGGAATGTCAGGAAGTGTTGGTTTCGGAATATCTGGAACTTGAGGCTTTGGAAACTCGGGTACCTCCAATAGATTACGCGCCTCAGAAACCATATTTCCACCATTGATTGATGCTAAAGTGACTGTAACTAGTATCATGAGGAAGGAATTGAGATGGGAATTTGCCATGGTTGTTCCAAAGGGTAGAAGCTTCAATTACAAGATACTACGAAAGTGGTTTCGCTTGAGGATGTATTATACCTGTGTTGATCTAGACTTATATAGAGCATGGGGAAAGTGATAAAGTAGATAAGTTGGTTGGAATTATTGAGAAACTGTGTATGTTAGCTCAACTTCTTATGTTTTAATACGTGTTGAAATTGTGGTATCTTATCAAAAGTTGGAGTAGAGAGTTGGTGACTTGACTGAGAGGTTTAAAGTATGTGCCTGTTTGTTTATCTATTTGATTATCTTTGGTACCGAATTTCTGTCCTTTGTTACTTTGATTATCTGACAAATATAAGACATAAATTATAATAGTTTTATTGTTGCTAAAAGCGAAAGATAAAGATAAAGATCCGTGACATTGATTTTAGTCTTTATGCTATAATGCTATTCTTTAGTTGTATATAATTAATAAATAATAGTACTTAATTATAGCTTTCCATTCTTAAATATTGACGGGGATATGTATTTTTTTTTTAATTTTCTATATATTATGTGACTAGAAAAGCAATGGGTGGTGAAGCTCTGGCTCTCAAAACCACCCTCATGGTTTGGTTTGCTTTATAAGCAGCCCATTGTCTCTACTATGTGGAACACATGCAAAACCTAAGTGACTCGTTACCAAAACTTCAAATACACTTCTATTTTTAATTGATATCGACAGTTCAAGTCATTTGGTGACCAACTTAAAGCTACTGAACAACCTGCAGTTGAGATGGAAAAGGCTCACTGGTTTCTTTGTGGGTTTGGTTGGTCTTTTGAGCTCTTCTCTACCACTCATTAGGCGGTTCAACCATGACCCTCTTTTCATGAGCTATTTTTTAAGCCAACGGCCATGAACTGTCATGGGACACACATGAAAATGGACTCTATATTCTCAATCATCCTCCGCAACATCATGAATTCATACATCTTATACATGTTATGAGATTTGGCATACTAGATTAGGTCACGTGGATTTTAATCCTCTTATCAACTTTATAAAGGTCATCGTTTATAATATATTCTTGATTTATACACGTTGGTTTTTATGGATCGACTCCAATTGCTTCTACAAATGGTCATCACGAATATGTTATCCCGTGGACATTCCACTTCATTTGGGTTTTCATGCAGTGGACATTCCACTTATGTATTTTTTTCAATGGCCTTCTTGCATCGTATATTTGTTGGTTTACATGGATTAGGGTTGGCAATTTTAGACACAAACATGATTACACGACACGAACTTACATGACCTTAACAGTTGTCGTGTACTAAACAGGTAGACAGACACGAGAGATCTTGTTAATTTCTGTCTAAACAGGTATTTTACCTGTTTACATGTTAAGTACCCGTTAATTAATACATGATAAAATTTTTATTAACTAAAAAATAGGATATGGGATAGTGTAGGATAGTGTGTTAAGCCCTTGTATATGCAACATAGTTGTAAGGATGTTTTGATTGCTCTTCTATTTTGTTTTTTTTACTTGATTTCGTTATTAAAATACTTGTTGAACAGGTCTTAACCTGTATTTTTTGTGTATACCAGATTCCTAACCATGTGATTATTGTAGTGTTTCAGTAAACAGGTCTTAACAGGTATTTTTCGTGTATACGTGTTAAAATAAATCGTGTTCGTGTTTGAAAAAAAAGACACGATAAGTTATCATGTCGTGTTAGTATATAACGTTTCATGTCTTATAGTGTCGTGTACATGGGCGAAGCTTTTAAGGGGCGGGAGGGGGCGGCCGACCCTCCGAACTTTTCGCTAGTAGTGGAGAGTATGTAGTTTTTGTATAGAAATTTTTAGATATATACGTTTTCGACCCCCCGGCTTTTAAGGGGCGGGAGGGAGCGGCCGACCCCCCTCCGAGAGCTTGTGATGGACGAAGCACACAAGTCTCGCTACTCGATACCTCCCGGTTCTTACAAGATGTATCATGATCTCAATACTTTGTACTGGTGGCCTAACATGAAAACTATTATCGCTAAGTACATTAGCAAATGTTTGACTTGTGCCAGAGTCTAGATCGAGTATCAAAAGCCGTCAGGATTACTACAGCAACCAGACTTGCCAACATGGAAGTGGGAACAAATTTCTATGGATTTTGTTACCGGCTTAACAAGATTCCAAAGTGGAAACAATACCATTTGGGTGATCGTAGATCGCCTAACCAAGTCTACACACTTCCTCGCGATCAAGGAAACCGACAAGTTCTCGAAGCTGGAAGCTATCTACTTGAAAGAAGTTGTCGCTAGGCACGGAGTGCCAACATCTATCATCTCCAATCGAGACCCTCGTTTCACGTCCGAATTGTGGCAAGCTATGCACAAATCCTTTGGCTCACAGTTAGACATGAGCACCGCTTATCACCCGCAGACCGATGGTCAGACTAAACGTAGCATCGAAACCCTTGAAGATATGGTGTGAGCATGTGTTATCGACTTTGGAAATGGGTGGGAACGACACTTACCTTTGGTAGAATTAACAACAGCTACCACACTAGTATTCAGGCAGCACCATTCGAGGCATTGTACAGATGTAAATGCCGGTCACCTTTGTGTTGGGCAGAAGTCGGCAAAAGCCAAATTAACGGCCTAGAACTTGTACTTGATACAGCGGATAAGATTGCCCAAATTAGACAACGAATGGCGGCGGCTCGTGACCGTCAGAAAAGATACACTGATAAGCGTAGGAAACCTCTAGAATTCCAGGTCGGGGACCGGGTTCAATAAAGGTCTCACCTTGGAAAGGTGTGGTGCATTTTAGCAAAAGGGGAAAGGTTAATCCATGATATGTTGGACCTTTTGAAATTTCCGAGAGAATCAGTAAGGTAGCATACAAACTAAACCTACCTGAAGAGCTGAGTGCGGAACACAACGTTTTTCACGTATCGAATATGAAGAAGTGTCTTTAAGATGAAACTCTTATCGTTCCTTTTAAGGAACTCACAATCAATGATCAACTACGCTTCGTTGAGGAATTGGTTGAGATCATGGATCGAGAAATTAAGACCCTCAAACGTAGCAAGTTACCTATCATTCGAGTTCTTTGGAATTCGCATCGTGGCTTAGAGTTTACCTGGGAACGGGAAGACCAGATGATGCGCAGGCATCCCTAGTTGCTTGCAAAAATACTTCCAGCACTAAGGCTACAGCTAAATTTCGGGACGAAATTTCTCTCAACATGGGGATAATGTGACAACCCGTGTGTTTCACCCCGTATGGTTTTCTTTTACTTTTAAAACAATGTAATCAGGCATGGTTAATAGAAGGATTGATATTAACATAGAGTGTTATATAATTGGATTTCATTTAAATATATATGTATACGTGTTTCAAAATGGAGTACATTTACTATTAATAATTATTATATTGACTGAACAAGCCACACACCCTAATCAAGTGAAACCGCACACATAAGGCTTACCAGACACAAGTGTGTGAAATCTTGGTAGCACCACATGCTTCATTACCGTACACTCTTGCACCTTACCCTTACCTAGGCGCACACTTCCCTTTATGAGTGGGCTTGCAGCTCAAAAGAGGGATATGTGGACCGCACACTTTGCATGAGGCATCTTCCCTACACTATAAATACAAAAAGGGTGTCAAACCCTAGGATATCTTGGACGACAAGATTCCTCCAAACATCCCCCTCTTTTTTAGTGCACATTGTCTCCCTCTCTCCTCATTTGGCAAACATTTCTTCTCAATATATTTCAAAGGAATTGCAGCAACTCTCCATTTCTAAAGCAGCCTCCTTTTGAAGACATTTCCTTGTTTCCGCACACTATTTCTTCGTTAACATCATCCTTATTGTTTCAGGTTAGTAAAAAACATGTTTCCTTCCCGTGATTTTCAGTGAATAAATGTATGCATGATATATGTTTGGAAGATGACTTCTATTAACTGCTTACTAGCCGATTGAGTGACTTCTTGATGACATTTGATATGATAGAAAGAACTAGAATTGTTGTAAGATGAAAAGCAATAAAGCTTTCATTAGATTATGAGTAAAAGATGCCATCTTTCCACAAACTTCAATGTTTTCATAGGTTCGAAAATGTATGGTTTATGAAATGTTAATTCTGATTTGAAGTCATGGTAAATAGAGCTATGGTAAGTCTCTTGTACGAATTTGATTTGAAGGATTTCGTAAGATGATATACGGGATTAGGATGTTTCGAATGCATAAGTTCATGTGGCACTGATGTTGAGAATAATGATAGGGTGTTTGATGTGACTCTTGTGTCACACCCTGACTTTTACGGAAGCGTGATTATGGTGTGACTTTCTTAATATCATTGCATTCAATCATAACATCAACTATATGATAAAACCATAGGTTTGTCATCCATTAAATAAGTGTAAAACATAACAACATCGTTTTAAAACGTAGACTTCAAATTCAAGTTTTACAAATCATACGAATTGTTTATGAGTTCATTAAAGACTCGTCAAAAGTTAATGAATAACACCAAGGTTTGGAAGACGTGTCTCGTCCAGGAATAAGACACACTGACCAAACTCAAAGACCATGGATGACATCTTTATTCTTAACACAGCATAAAAACTTCCAACGCCCGCCAGATCCACTTTACAAATTCCCTGAAATACATGTAGTTTGAAAAACATCAACAAAAGTTGAGCGGGTTCATGTGTTCGTTTGTGTGCATGTATAAACCTTTGAAACATTGTAAGTTTGTATGTAAGTCCCTGGTATGTAGCAATAAGGAAAAAAGAGATCACCACTGGGTTGCAAAGCCAATGGTATGTGTGAAGTGATGCAGGAAGACTTCAAACCTAGCAGATTTCGTCAATAAGACATAGTCACCTCATGGTCCACCTCATGGTATGGTTAGCTAAGGAGGGTTACTTCTAGATCATGTGACTATGTGGACTCACATGATCTAGAAGTAACCCTCCTTAGCTAACCATACCATGTATAAAGCATTTGTAATAATCGTAACATGTGTTTCACCCCCGAAGTATAAAACTGAAAACAGTTAAAAGAAAAGGGGGACATGAACTCACAGTATTGCGTCTTCACAATTGTAACTCAAATCCCTTCGGCAAACACGACTACCTACAATGTACTGATGTCTATTAGACGGACGGGTCGTGCCTTGTTTTAGTATTGCGTTGTGCCTTTGAGTTACGTTTTAAAGTGTCTTCGTTACAATTCTGAGTTAAAATAATAAATATTTTAACCTTATATTATATTTGATTTTGGAATATTTTGTTAAACAATATTTTGTAACAATACCTGTTGGTGCACTTGTGTCTGTACTTTGTCTGTATTCGGTCTGTATGTAACGATGTCCTGATTTGTGTTGTAAGTTGACCAAGTCAACCATCCTCCGGTTTGACTTGGACAACAGTTTGTATATTGAAAGATGTTCTGATCGAAGGATAGCTTCTCGAAGGATTCTGTTGATCCTTCGAGGTGCACGAAAGATATAGTTCTACTGTTAGACCTCGAAGGATGATCCTTCGAGGTCAATGCTGATGATTCGAACAACTTATCCTCGATAGATGATCCTTCGGACCATCTATCGGATCCTTCGATCTAGCATCATGGGCTGGGTATATATATACCCATGCAGTGTATGTGTAAAAAAAGTTCTGCCATTTGCACATCCGAGAGATAGAGAGCTTTGAGAGCATTCTGTCCAGAACTCACACACACACTTAGAGAGTTTATAGAACATTTCTGTAAACATTGAGCTTGTAACCGAACCCTCATTGCATTAATACAAGTTGTGTTAATCGGTGAACTTGTGTGTTTGTTTCTCTACTTGCTACTAACTCGGTTTGCTTGCTAGCTTGGATTCCGCACTCGCTAGTAGGTTTGTATAACAAGGTTTAGGTTCGTAATCCTCCGTGAAAAAGGGACCTACAAGTGGTATCAGAGCTTTGGCTCTTTACCTTGTTTAAAACCGGGTTTTTACAAGCTTTGGTGTGTTGAAACACTTGGTTTTGCACCTGTTTTTACTTAGTTTCTTGCATTTTCTTTGAGTAAAAACGTGTCTAAACTAACCGGGAGTGTTTAAAGTGGGGTTGGGTAACTTAAAAACTTGTTTTTGAGTGTTTTGGTGATTTCCGGCATACTCCGGTAACTATTCCGGTCACCGGACTGTGTGGATAAGATTGTCCATATTTGGTAAACTTTCAGGTCATTTCAAAGTTGGTAGAAATCTGTGTCAGACCTTACCTCCTTTTGCCGAAAGTTGACTTACCAACCTGTCACCTTTTCACCAACCCATCACTTTGTGTCTGTGTGTCAGAACCTCTCGAAAGATATCCTTCGACCTCGAAAGACTATCTTTCGATCAAGGAAGGCTCGAAAGATTATTATCCTTCGACCCATCCTTCGAAGTCCGAAGCATATCTTTCGATAAAGGAATCTTTTCGAAAGACAGGTGTCCGAAAGATAAGGATTTAACTCGAAAGATAAGGATCTTTCAAAGGGGAATCCTTCGAGTTCTTGAATCTTTCGAAATCGTTGTTCGAGATTCAACAGTGATCTTTCGAGCACTGTTGATCCTTCGAACAAGATTTGATCTTTCGAAGTGTGGTCTGTTTATTGCTAACAAGTTTCTGTTTTCTTTTAAGATCTTTCGAACTAGGGTCCTTCGACTGGGTGTGATCTTTCGGGTGCTCATCATCTTTCGTGACTTGGACATAGAATTTATTTTTCTTGTCAAAGATGAATCCGAGTTGGTGGGGAAATCCGGCTCCAGACAGTGGAAAATACATGAATACCAGTCAATCTCCATCATGGGCCGAATCTCCGGTATCTACATCCTCACAAACAAATGCCACTCCAGCTGGTCAATGGGCGTTTGTTTCAAATCAAACTCCGAGTATTCAAAGTCTTCTACTAAGCGAAAGTGAAACCGGAAGTTTGAACAGGCCTCCAAAGTTGATGCATCTTAATGAATATCCGGGATGGGTTGATCGTTTCCATACATACATTCTTGGTCAAAATACAGAGTTGTGGTTGCGGTTCACTACGGAATTCGATCAATCTATCGAGGTTGCTGCTTCTTCGACAGCTACATTTGCCGATCTTCCTGATGATCAAAAGAAGACGTATGACTTAGAAAAGAAAGCATACGCTATTCTCACTCAAGCACTGAGCAAGGATATTTATCATCAGTTCGTCAGTTTCAAGACTACGAAGAAGCTATGGGATGCATTGAAGACAAGGGGAGTAGGTAATGAAGCCACACGTCAACTACGACGAGATCTACTGAAGAAAGAATTCGATGGCTTCACATGTATGGATAAGGAGTCCTTGGGAGATATGACAAGCCGTTTCTATCACCTACTTACTGAGCTGACCAACTTTGAAGTCACAACGACTCCAACAGAGGTGGTAAAGAAGTTTGCCGATGCATTGCCTCCTCAATGGAATAACTTCCTGGAAATCTTGAAGTACAACGGAACGTTGAAAACTACAAATATCAACGATTTCGTGCAGCTTCTGGAGAACAAGGATCAGGAAGAAACGTTGAAGGCAAAGAGAGTTGCAGTGCCACAGAATCCAGAGATGTATTATGGCACCTCCACTTCTTCATCTGCAAAAGCCGGTTCACATGCTCCACTTCAAACGGCGTTTGTCACAAGCACGGATATGTATGGCAATCCAGTGCAAGTTCCTGTAAAGCCGCCTCCAACCACAGATCTGTATGGAAATCCTATACAACCACCTCCTCCTCCTCCTGCTCAACAACCACAATATGCGTGTTATGGAGGAACATCATCTGCTGCAGGTCAACAATCAAAGTCAAGTACAGTACAGCTCGACACGTCAAGCTTCTCTAAAATCAGTGTAGAAGTAGCTAAGGAACACATGGAGCTGCTTAACACTGTAGTGAGCGCGTACTGTGGGTTGATAGAAGGTCAGATTGGAAACATTAATCTGACACAAGAAGATTATAGGCAGATTGATAAGGAAGAGATGGACTTGATGGATATCAAGTGGGCCTTTGCGAGTGCTGTGAGAAGAGCAAAGGATTGGATGGAAAGTACGGGAAGAACCAGCTTGGAAAGTAAGCGAGACACCAAGTATGGGTTCGATAAACAAGCTGTTAAGTGCTTCAACTGTGGTGAACGGGGTCACTTTAAGGGGGAGTGCACAAAGCCAGTCCAGCACGGGAATCAAAACCCCTTCAGAAACCAAGGCAACCAGCAGAACAGAAACAATGATCGTACATTGGTACCCGTCAACAACCAAACCAACCGGGCACTTGCGGTTCAGGTGGATGAAGGTTGTGACTGGTCAATCCAGTTGGGTGGTGATGCTCCCGATGGAACAGCATGTTTTGCTCAGGTTGTGAAGAAGTTAGTTCACACCAGTGGTGGAGAATCTTCTACCAGTGGTGGTGAATCATCTGAAGATGAAGATTCGTCTGGATACAGTAGAAGTGTTGATGAAGAATCATTCAACTCTGGTGATGATCATGTGGGTGAGACATTTAATGTTTCGAATGATGTTGACTTTGATGAACTTTTGGAGGAAGCTGCAGCAGAAACCCAAAGAAGATCTATTCTGGTGGATCAAGCTGCTTATACTTCGTCTTCTCTCCATTCAGCCTTTATGGCTAATGTCGACGGTTCATCAAGTCAGGTATGTGTCGATGAACCCACTGCTGTTAACTGTGATGAATGTGCTAGGTTGCATGCTAGGTATGCCGATTTAGAAGGAAACATGTCTGAGTTGCAAGCCAAACATGATGCTTTACAAGCTAGTTTGTTTGACTTGCAAGACAAACATAGTTCCTTGAGTGATGAGTGGTGTGACTTGCAAAGCAAGCATGAGGCTTTGCAAGAGAAATATGATGTGACATTCATCCACAATCAGAAGTTGACTGTGGATCTCTCTAAATGCACAGAAGCCAACATGTTTTATGAAAACCATGAAAAAGAATTTAAGTCAGTAATTGAAACATTAAAGAAAGATAAAACTGAACTGACTAAAATGGTTTCAAGAAAACAGACTGATATTAATTTGTATATATCTCGCCTTGAGATTATGCAAAAAGAGATGGCTTGTGTGAAAACTGAAAGTGATGCGATCCAACTCAAGCTAGACAGTTATTTGAGCTCTAGCTATGTGTTAGATCACATCATTGATGTTCAGAAGGAAAAGAGGGATGTCACATGCATAGGCTACAAGAAGTGTCCACCACCAGTGAGACATAATTATGACGCCATGCCTGATGAAGAGGACAGGGTATACTTTGAACCTTCTGTGCCTCTAGATGTTAAGGAGTTTGCTGCAGGGCTCGGATACTAAAAGGAAGTATCCTCAGATTCAGATGTGTCAGCAGATACATTTGTGAGTGCTGAACAGAATCAAGATCCTCCAGTAGTGATTGAGGATGCTGATTCGTCTGATGATGAATCTGATGATACTGTCCTCGCAAAGTCTGATGCGGTAGTCAAAAATGAGGACATACCTCTTGAGAATCACATTCTATGTGATCCCCCTGTACAACCCGCTAAGACTGTTGCAACTGAGTCCTCATTTGCAGAAGAGCCGGAGAGTGTGAATTTGCTGTACACTCTAGTTGGTGATGATAAAATTTACTCAGATAAAGATTTTCCCATTAAGAATGTTAATCAATCCTTAATCTGCAAAATCTTTGAGAATTCGACGAGTAAGTTTTTGGGAAAGACAGGACCACGTGTTACAGTTACACAGTGTCCTCCAATTCCAAAGGCTGAAATTCGAAAACAATTTGGTAACAAGAAATTACCAACAGTGCCAACACAGCAAAATCACCCCAAACCCAAAGGTAAATCACCGGCTCAAGTCCAAAAGAAGCCGAACCAAAAGAAGAAGAAAAATGTTAACTTTGTGAAATCGACGGGAACAGACAAAATTGAAAAGTTTGAAAATCAATCTAACTTAGATTTTGTCAAGAAAGCTATTGTCGAGAAAAGAAATGAACCAAGCAGTTCAAAACCTAGTACCTCGGGTTCACAAAGTTCAACATCATCGGCCAGACGATCACATGATTCTTCGGGGTTTGTAGAACGAAGATCATGTTTTGAATGTGGAATCATTGGACATATTATTCGTAATTGTCCATATCTTCATAAACAAAAGGGAAAGGTTGATGATCCCCGTGGTAAGACTGACCGTAAGCCATCTGTTTCAACAAAACAAGATCCCCGACTTGTAAAAGAAAGGGAAAAGAAACAGAAACGCCAACAGGTCAAGAAGATTGAAAAAGCAATCAAAACTGATGTGGTTCAAAAACAATCTGTTGATGTAAAACCAGAAAATTCCAAAACTTCAAACAATCAAGAAGTTAAAATTTTAAAGAAAGACACTGGTAAAACAAAACAGACTTGGAAACCTAAATCGGTTACTGAATCAGGGGGACCATCACAATTCACCAACCATCAAAGACAAGAAGTTATTGTCATTGATGAAAATGGAAGACCCAAGACCACAATGGCTTGGGTCCCCATCTCCAACTAATTCATTTGAGTTCATGTGCAGGGTGCTTCAGGAGGAACTATCAGTAGTCATTGGATTGTTGATAGTGGGGCATCCAGGCACATGACAGGCGACATGAAGCTTCTCTACGACGTTAAATCTATTAGAGGAGGTTATGTTGCTTTTGCTGGAGATAAAGGTGGATACATTACGGGTGAAGGAATGATATCTAACGGGATTGTCAGCTTTGACAAGATCAATTTTGTGCAACAACTTGATCACAATCTTCTTAGTGTTTCTCAAATCTGTGACAAGCAGTTCTCAGTACACTTTGATGCTAATGGATGTTATGTGCTGAAACCCGGCTTCAAAATTCCAAAAGAATGGATTCTCTTGTCGGCTCCAAGGATAAATGATTTGTACGTCCTTGACATGAGCCAAGCTATTACTACGTCTGCACAAGCAACTTGTTTCGTTTCCAAAGCCACAGAAAAAGACACTATCTCTTGGCACAGACGAATGGGTCACATTCACTTACGAAAAATGAATCATTTGGTTTCAAATGAACTGGTGAATGGTGTTCCACTCAAAAATTTCCATCTTCAAGACGTCTGTGTTTCGTGCCAGAAAGGAAAGCAAACAAAGAAGAAGCACCCTACAAAGAAGATCAACACGGTGGCAGTTCCTCTTGAACGTTTGCACATGGATTTGTTCGGTCCTGTCAAGCACAAGAGTATTCGGGGTGATCAATACTGCCTCGTGGTTACTGATGATTATTCAAGATTTTCTTGGGTTGCGTTCATGGCACACAAGAGTGAAACCTTTGGTATTATCAAAAACTTGATCATTCAGATTGAGAATTTGTATAAGTTGAAGGTTAGACGGATACGTAGCGACAATGGTACTGAATTTAAAAATCATTCCATGTCGGAGTTCTGCACTTCAAAGGGTATTCTTCATGAGTTTAGTGCAGCTTATACTCCTCAACAGAATGGTGTCGCTGAACGTAAGAACCGCACATTGATCGAGACTGCTAGGACAATGTTGGTAGAGTCACAGTTGCCCATTCCATTCTGGACTGAAGCTGTGGCCTCTGCATGCTATACATTGAACAGAGTCCTTACAGTCAAAAGACACAACAAGACCTGCTTTGAGCTTCTTCAAAAACGGAAACCAGATTTGTCTTATCTAGAACCGTTTGGAGCTCCATGCACAATCATCGATCCTAATGGAAAGTTTGGGGCAAGAGCAATTGATGGATACTTTCTTGGGTATGCCACCCCTAACTTACGAGTCTGGAATCTAGAGACTAAAAGGGTCGAGGAATGGTCTGAGGTCAGAGTACAAAGGCACACCTTGCCAGTCAAAAATCCGGGTCAACCTTGGATGTTTGAGTACGATGACTTCTTCAATTCGATCAATGTTGAAGCCGTTGAAGAAAATGCTGCGGCTAGGATGTTTTTCGAGAGTGACAATGCAACAGTTTCACCGGTGGTTCGTCCAATTCTTGTTAATCAAGAACCATCTTCTTCGGTGAACAATAATACTCTCAACAATGAGGATTTTCATGATGCAAACGAATTGAACGAATCTTCAGAGGATGATGAATTTCTAGATGCAGATCAAGAAGCTCCTACAACAGCAGTTCATGGTACTTCTGAAGGTACTCCTCCAGTGGATACACATAGAACAGCTGAGACTACTGCATCATCCTCTTCGTCAATTCCGGGTCTTGAATTGGTTGTTGATCTTAATCTTAACAACCTGGGTATAAATGTTCCAGTTCCAGATAATCCAGAAACAAGGATTCATAATACCCATCCTCAACAAAACATCATTGGAAATGTGCGAAGTGGCGTACAAACAAGAAACATGTTGCGAAACAACAACAATGCAGGCTTGTATGCAGCTATTCGAGAATCCGGGCAACAAAACGATTGGTCCTTCGCGTGTTATGTCTCACAAGAAGAACCAAGAACGTGGAAAGAAGCCTTGAAAGATAACGCTTGGGTTGAAGCAATGCAGGAAGAACTGCAACAATTCCAGAAGCTGGGTGTCTGGAAACTCGTAGAGAAACCTGCTGGATACAAGAAGATTGGTACCCGTTGGGTTTTCAAATGCAAAAAGGATGACCGCGGAGTTGTTATCCGCAACAAAGCTCGTTTAGTCGTTCAAGGTTTTCGTCAGATTGAAGGGATCGACTACAACGAAGTCTATGCACCAGTGGCACGTCTCGAAGCAATTCGAATCTTTCTAGCCTATGCGTCCTTCAAAGGATTCAAGGTCTATCAGATGGACGTGAAAAGTGCATTTTTACACGGTGTGGTTGAAGAAGAGGTGTACGTCGAACAGCCTCCAGGTTTTGAAGATCCTATCCATCCCGATCGGGTTTGGTTGCTCAACAAAGCTCTTTATGGCCTTCATCAAGCACCACGAGCTTGGTATGCAACCTTATCTCACTATCTGCTGGAGAACGGTTTTCGTAGAGGTCTTATCGACTGTACTCTTTTCATCAAGGAACAAGATGGAGATCTTCTTCTGGTACAGGTATACGTTGATGACATTATTTTTGGTTCTACTAATGATGTCTTGTGTAGGGAATTCGAGCGCATTATGCAGGATAAATTCGAGATGAGTGCTATGGGGGAAATGACCTTCTTCTTGGGCCTACAAGTACAACAAACAGAGTCTGGGATATTCATCCATCAGACTAAATATGTTGGTGACATCTTGAGCCGGTTCCAGATGTCAGATGCCACGCCCATTGGTACCCCATTGCCAACAAATCACGGAATTACTCCAGATTTGAAGGGAGAAGCTGTTAGTCCCTCAAACTATCGCGCTATGATCGGATCTCTTATGTACCTCACAACATCTAGGCCAGACATAATGTACCCAACATGCCTGCTTGCCAGATATCAAGTTAACCCGAAGGCCTCACATCTTGCTGCTGTTAAAAGGATTTTTCGTTATTTGAAGGCGTACCCTGACACCGGTCTGTGGTACCCTAGGGATAATAACTTTGAATTGGTAGCTTTCAGTGATTCTGATTTTGGCGGATGCAAAATCGACGGTAAATCCACAACGGCTGGATGTCAGTTCTTAGGAAATCGCCTAGTCACATGGCAGTGCAAGAAGCAGACGTGTGTAGCTACATCAACATGCGAAGCTGAATACATTGCTGCCTCAAGTTGTTGCTCCCAAGTTCTTTGGATTCAACAACAAATGCGGGACTACGGTTTTGAATTCCTAACTACTCCTATTTACGTTGATAATTCTGCTGCTTTAGATATCACTAAAAATCCTGTGCAGCATTCAAAGACCAAACACATCGAAATCAAATATCACTTCATACGTGATTGCTTTGAGAAAAGGCTAATCGATGTTGTTAAGGTCCACACCGATGACCAACGTGCCGACTTATTTACCAAAGCATTTGACAAATCTAGATTTGACTTCTTATTATTGGTAAATGGCATTAAGGTCAAGCAAGAGTAAAACCAACATCGGAAAATCATTTTTGTAAATACCTTTGTGTTTTAAATTTGTCTTAGTTTATTGATTTTAGGGGGAGTAAATCCAAAAAATTTGAAAATCCAAAAACATCGAAAAATTTCAAAAACACAAAAACAATAGAAAATCAAAAATGAGTTTCCTGGCGAGCAAAAGAGAAAATGATAGTATATCAGTGGTCTTTCCAAACCTCTTTAAACCTTAAATGAAAAACGATAAGCAGCTCTATATAAGATGTATCGGTAGGCTCACAATCATTTTAAAGTGTGCAGGGTGATATAAATCTTAATCGACTAAAGACCAGGTGGGAACCATTCATTGGCATATGGTCTTAGTACCGAAATTTCGTTTGATAGATTGCCGAGGTTCTGAGATATTCGGTCTTTATGCTGCTTATCATCTGGGTATCATGGTTGTATCTTTTACCGAAAAATAACGGGGACGCAAGTCTAGATCTTCCATGATACTATACATACGTGTACATATTTACATACTGCATTCGACCTCAATAAGTGATAAACAATCACATGTCCATATCAAATAAGTGATAAAAATATCACATCTATCCGGGTATCAAGTTCGTCTCTCTGCTGTACGGAAGTACTGACCTGTTCACGGACTTGCACCTGTGCCCTCATGCATACGAAAATCAAGTTCCTCATCAATAAGTGATTATATCACATAGGACTTGTTTTCAAATCAAAATAAGTGAGTATCTCACAATTTATACGGTCAAACAGATGATAATCGGTATACTCACCGGTAAGATGAACTCTCGTGCATACCTTGATACGGGAATGTGTCGTGATGTGGATGAACACCGGTCGGTAAGTATAAATCATACCTTAACGTATCCCCTCGCCATGATTACATTTGATAAGTTGAGCTTAAGTGGACAACAATACCGATAATTGTTATAGGATGCTTATCTTAATGTTAACTAACTGAACAACAAGAGTGTTTTGGCATGACCGTACACTGATATGATTCTCTTACCCTCGAAACTCGCAAAAAGAATGTCTGTATATATTTATTTACTGCTTAACTTTTATTGTTTTTCTTTTAAACAGTTTCGTCGTTTGGTGCATATCAGCACGACATTAGCGGTGATGTCGTTTGATAACACTCAAAGGATTTTAAATTGTTGTCTTTTAACTTTATAAAAGCCAAAAAGATTTTATTTCTGCTTTATTTTCGATCGTACGATGTTGGAGCTCAAGTCTTCGTTACCTGAAACCTGACTGAAAACCGAACTGACTAAATCTTCATAAACGGTCAAAAATTTGCATGTTTGAAAGTTAAAAACTAAAATTGACAAATTTAAACTTTCAAACTGTCGGACGGTGTTTGATTATGACATGGTCATTCGTGTGTCATGTGAGTATGTTAACTATATTCCAAGCAGTTGTTCTCATTATGCGTTTAGATTTCTTGCATGTGCAGATTCTAAAGGCTGGGAGAACATAGTCGATGACAAGCTCTGGAATGAAGACACGACGAGAAGGCGCTCAAAAGATTAAGATGATCGAGTTGCCGCTGGCCATCATCAACACCACAAGGATCTCACTTCATAAAGATAAAGTCTTTTCACGAGCATAACTCAAGGGGGAGCTTATGTTAAGGGGGAGTTTGTCAACACACTTCCTACATGATACGGGTAGTTTGTTGATACACTTTCTACTTTCAAGACGTGAAGACTTTGAAGATCCTCCGACATTGAAGACTTGTAAGGACATCAGAGTTTTGGGAACTCGAAGACCAAAGACCGTCGAAGTTCAAGACGAGTCTACAACCATAGAAGATAAAGACAAAGCTACAGCCAAGGGGGAGTTTGTTGGTGCACTTGTGTCTGTACTTTGTCTGTATTCGGTCTGTATGTAACGATGTCCTGATTTGTGTTGTAAGTTGACCAAGTCAACCATCCTCCGGTTTGACTTGGACAACAGTTTGTATATTGAAAGATGTTCTGATCGAAGGATAGCTTCTCGAAGGATTCTGTTGATCCTTCGAGGTGCACGAAAGATATAGTTCGACTGTTAGACCTCGAAGGATGATCCTTCGAGGTCAATGCTGATGATTCGAACAACTTATCCTCGATAGATGATCCTTCGGACCATCTATCGGATCCTTCGATCTAGCATCATAGGCTGGGTATATATATACCCATGCAGTGTATGTGTAAAAAAAGTTCTGCCATTTGCACATCCGAGAGATAGAGAGCTTTGAGAGCATTCTGTCCAGAACTCACACACACACTTAGAGAGTTTATAGAACATTTCTGTAAACATTGAGCTTGTAACCGAACCCTCATTGCATTAATACAAGTTGTGTTAATCGGTGAACTTGTGTGTTTGTTTCTCTACTTGCTACTAACTCGGTTTGCTTGCTAGCTTGGATTCCGCACTCGCTAGTAGGTTTGTATAACAAGGTTTAGGTTCGTAATCCTCCGTGAAAAAGGGACCTACAATACCTCTCAAGTATTTCCTTCCCAAGGATGGGGTATCTTATACATGTATGTCCGTATTCTTGTATTGGTATATCTTGCCATGTATTGGCGTCGTATTCCGGTGTGTACGTATTTTCTAAAGAAATATCCAATATATTCCCAAAACAATGTATTTTCAAGTCTTGCTTAGAAAATATATATATAAACTTATCCTGTCCAAAAATACTGTATCTCCCGAAAATATATATTTTTCCTAAAAATCATATATCTTCTAAATACCCTAGGAAAATATATTTTTACTTCTCAAAAATAATATATTTTATTCTTGTTAAAAATATGATATAACTTTCTAATATGTTCAAAAATCATATTTTCACCTCTTGTATCCAAAATAACATTTACCCAAAAATATAATTAATACGATACTTTCCGGAATATTTCGTAAGTTACGTTTTTGCGTTCGTCTTCACAATATTAAGTGTGTAACTTATATTTCATTCCTTGTGATTTTTGGTATTATTTTGGAGTTGTAAATTACATGGTATTTGTTAAGTTATATTATTTTACCCCAAAATAATATAACTATTCAACAAAATATACAAATATTCACACAAGTGTCTTTATATAAAATATATATTCTAAATATATATTTATCCATTTTTATTTACAAAAACCAACCTCCAATACTTGTATTTTTGTAACGAAATTTATGGCAAAGTTTATGTTGAAAAACATAGTTTAAAACATACTTGTAAATACTTGTCTAGAAAATATTTTCTAAGTGTTTGTATTTTTAGAAAATTTCACCATAGTTTCCTTTGAAAATGGAGGTGTCCATACTATTTAGCATATCATTTTCTTTTCAAAAATCAACACACAATGATTAACAATCCAACCCTAAACATCTTGCACTTACCAAGTGCAAAAACTATACCATTTACAATACAACATGAACTTGATCTTTCACAAAAACGCGTAGTAACTTGGTAAAGTGTTTAGTAGCCTTAGTTACCCTCCAAAATGTATTTACTTCTTGGTAAATCTTACTCTTGGAAGTTTTAGATGTTTACAACTTGTAAACATGTTTTACAAAAATGTTTATTTATAACCTCTTCTTGTTTCTCTAGCATTTCAACACTTGTTATTACATGATCATCCTCCCACTTGCTAGATTATGTGCTTAATCACCATCTAGCAAGCTCCATGTGATGACTAACATCATCATCTCAAGAAATCAACAAACAAACTTCATTCATGCACTAAACAACATCATATCATCCATTTTTCATCATATGTAAGCTTTATGTTCAAGATTCAAGTTCAAGTCTTTTAGTGTTCTTGTGTTAATCAACATAATATATCTTTTATCCACTAAAAATATGAGGTAACAAGAGTTAAAAAGAATCTTACTACTAGCTTCAAGCTAGGGAAGAACAAGATGAAAATGGAGTGGATAAAAGCAAGCAAAGGAGGTCCTTCAAGTTCCGTGAGTTCCAAGCTTCCTTATGGACTTTCTAGCATCTTGTGTTGAACATGGATTGCATGAATATTGTTGGATGAAGGTGGTGGTGTGGGGGTGGCTCACGGCCGAAATGAAGGGAGGAGGAGGGGGAAAGAAGTGTGCTGAAATGTGTGAGTTCAAGTGTTCTTATATCTCCATTCAATGTTAATGACCATTGGTTTTAGTGTCCCCTAAGTACATGACCATATCTCTTGCTAAATCCAATGAAATCTATTCATATCTAGCAAGATCATGGAGATTTTGGTGGGCCACATATGACCGTCCACCTCTATGTGGGGGGGGGGTTCTAATTGTAAAATTTGAATCAATGTAGTTACCTTGTAATCAATATTTCAAGTATCTAGTTAGTGTAATTAATTACTAGATATTTTAGTGGGTGTTAGGGTGTTCGGGGATCATGACTAGCTCAGTAATAATAAAACAGTGTTTTTAGTATAATTTTGGTGTTCCGGGTAATGTCCGGTTGTTCGGCTAGATACTGGTTCGTTAAAGTGTCAAGTTATTCTGTTTAGTGTTCTTTAAGTGCCCCGTTGTGACACTTTTAATTCCCGACACTTAGGAAAGCATATAGGACTATTTTGCCATATTTTTGCATGTTACTAGCATGTTAAAATGCTGATTTTTGCTGATTAATGCAGAATTCTGCACTTTGAGTGGGTTTTAGGCACTTCCGGCACTTAAACTATCACCTAGTGATGAAGTTTTAAGGTCCTTACTTCCCTACACTCCATACTAGTGTAGTCCCTTGTCTCTGGCCCTTACGGGGTCTCAAAACACTGTCTGTCTATGTACTGACATTGTCAGCATGTTTCTGTGTTATCCGCTAACAGTGCTAACTGTGCTTTGTGCATCGCTTTTATCACTAAAGTTTGTATGTAATAAATGGTGTGACAGTATGAAATGTGATGCACATGTATGTATGATACAGAAATCATAAAGCGGTTTATATCATCAGTTGTAATTAAGCACAGTCATTAAGTGTTAATCAGTATTAATTAATTGTACGGATATATGCAAATTTGACAGTTGTCACATGTTGTGACAAACTGTTAACCTAGATTTGAACACATGATTTCTGAATTGCTTAAATCTATGGTTTTGATAAGAGTCATGGTGGTGAGCTCTGAATTTGATTTGTATATAGAACATGATAAAACAATGGTGATTTCATATACTATAGGGTTACACACTGTTTGATAATTGATGCCAATGATAAATGCCTAACACAATACTAGGATTAAAGGAATTGATGGGAAATCTGTGTTTGGTCTGATTGGATAAGTGCTGACACACACACACACACACAGAGGTTAGTCGCACACTCCACCACGTACAACTTAGTCTGCATAATGTACAATTGTTCACAGCACACCATACACCCAAGATTCTGTTAGGCCGCACACTCCTTTCCGCACAACGTACAACTAAATGATGCATGTTCACACACTTATGTATTGTACAATTGTTAGCTGCACGACGTACAAAAGATTTAAGCATGACCTCACACCTTATGGTGTGCAGCACACTCAAGTATTGGGCCGCACACTAGAATTTTGGGTCGTATGATTCTGTTGGGCCGCACATTAATGTAGTAGGCTATGTAAATTTGGACCGCGCACTTGTAGATATCTATGTTGGGTTTGTTTATACTACTATTCATAGAATTGGGATTTTGTTATCATGGCCCACTTGTTGATAGGAGATACGTGATGTTTAAGTGCTATGTGTTAGATACGTGTAAGAATATGTGGTGCTAATTGAATACGAGTCTGATTAAACTTAGTAACTATAATAAGACGTGGTTAACCAATTGTTAAAACAAGTAAACTATCTATCGAGCAAACCAAGGTGAGTTCACACACTTTACTAAACGACACTTTACTAAACGAACAACATTTTCCCCTTGTGTGGGATACGGATTACATTATCTCCTTGTGTGGGATACGAACAACGTTTTTCCCCTTGTGTGAGACCCTCAGTTAAATACTATTTATATTTCATGAACTAGCCTACTTAACGGAACTCTATCACAAAGTCCATACGTTACTATACCGATTCATCGTTGGGGCCAGACAAACGAGATATTAGTTAAGTAGCGCTATTTTGGTCTCACTAACCTCACACCGTGCCTTGAGTGGACGGGCGTGAACTAATAGTCCTCGGCAACCGTCAATGAAAATAGACATTGACAAACGGGGCAACAACAACTTAAGTGCGAAAGTTTCGGTATTATCATGGTGTTTAGTAGCTTGTATTTATGGGATAGCTCTCCATGGCATGGTATAAATGAGTAATTTAACGAACATAAGTTTTTGAAACTAAAATTGGACAACTTGTGAACTCGCCAACTTTATGTTGACACCCTACTGCATGTTTTGCAGGTACTCAATGATTCATGCGATAGCAGCCTGGGAATGTAGTGGACGTGCTAACCCGTGTTGGGTCTTTCTATAACAACTATGAACATAAAACTTTTATTTGAACTGTTTAAGTTATGTTTCCGCTGTTACACTCAAACACTGTTTTAAAAACTTAAGACTTGGGACTTGGACTTTATTAGACACTAATCGTACTGGTTTGATAAACTATTTAATTTGTTTGATTGTTCAATATGATTGGTGGTTTGATCATGGTCAGTCACACGCCTCGCGTAGTACTCTGCAAGTGGAAATTGAGGGTGTGACAAGAAAAACATATTTCTTTCATTTACTTTTCAGTTCAGTTTTGTTGCATTTATAGTACAATGCATCGTTTTATTTTAATCTTTAAATACAGATTGCGATCCGTACAGTTCGTTTATGATAAGTAACGTAAACTTTTTTACCAAAAATACAAACATATCAATTTTCAACACCGCAAAATTCGTGAGTATTAGCAATAGTTAATTATATATACAACTAAAGAATAGTATTATAGCATAAAGACTAAAAACAATGTTACGGATCTTAATCTTTCGCTTTTAGCAACAATAAACTATTATATTTTATGATATTTTCCGATTAATCAAAGTAACAAAGGACATAGATACGAAGATAATCAAATAAATAAACAAACAGGCACATACTTCAAACCTCTCAGTCAAGTCACCAACTCTCTACTCGAACTTTTGATAAGATACCACAATTTCAACACGTATTAAAAGATAAGAAGTTGAGCTAACATACCCAGTTTCTCAATAATTCCAACCAACTTATCTACTTTATCACTTTCCCCATGCTCTATATAAGTCTAGATCAACACAGGAATAATACATCCTCAAGCGAAACCACTTTCATAGTATCTTGTAATTGAAGCTTCTACCCTTTGGAACAACCATGGCAAATTCCCATCTCAATTCCTTCCTCATGATACTAGTTACAGTCACTTTAGCATCAATCAATGGTGGAAATATGGTTTCTGAGGCGCGTAATCTATTGGAGGTACCCGAGTTTCCAAAGCCTCAAGTTCCAGATATTCCGAAACCAACACTTCCTGACATTCCGAAGCCCAAACTTCCCGAGGTACCAAAACCTGAGGTCCCTGTGCTTCCAAAGCCTGAAATTCCCAAGCTTCCCAAGCCCACACTTCCTGAGATTCCCAAGCCTACATTTCCTGAGATTCCAAAGCCCACAATTCCAGAAATTCCAAAGCCAGAGCTGCCAGCACTTCCAAAACCAGAAGTACCAAAGGTGCCTGAATTCCATGATATCCCTAAGCCCACATTGCCAACAATACCTGGATTGCCCAAGGACCTTCCTCTACCTCATCCATAGAGATAGAGAACATCTTTTATGGAAGCTTGTGATGTGTTCACTTACTTTTACTAGTATTAATACCATGATCTTCAGTGTTTCAGAGAGTTCGATGAAGGCTGATTGATTATTTATGTGATTCCATTGTTTTGTTGTATGATTATTTGTTTATGTATCTTTTACTTCCTTAATATATTATATAAGTTTATTGCTGAATCTGTTAGATTTTATTGCATCAAGTTTTTTCCATATATGATTATGAGAAAGTCCAACCATGATCAAACAATCATTAATTGTGTCTACGGATGCAATGATGGTCACTGTTTCACCCAGCTGTTTCAGATCCTAAGACTGCTACATTTGTTTTGCAAGTGTTTTCTTTTCCTGATTTATGATGGCATATTCATAGGCTAACATGCTATTTCTTGACATTGGAAATCATTAAACCTTACTTTAAGTACATAAAATAAAGATCAAAGTTCCAAAATAGTCCCTGAGTTTAGGTCATTTTTGTCATTTCAGTCCAAAAATGAAATATTTTGTATCTCGGTCATTGAGGTTTCATTTTTGTTGCTATTTTCTTCCATAAAATATAAGAGTTTGTTAGTTTCAAATGTGGACTATCTTGGTTATCACAATGATATCTCTAGAGAGTAATACATTTTCCTTGTATGTCTAGGAAATTCGCAGTCATAATAAGTAGGTGATAACAATTCTTGCTTTTTGGTTCAAGGTTGTTAATATGATTCTATAGCATTCGCATTCTTTTTATCATCGTATTTCAAGTCTCTAGCGATGTAGTTTTCCACTCTTGCACTTCAATATAGTTGTGGTTGGTTCCTCCTTGTAGTAGGTCTTAGGGTACCACGGTGTTATGATTTCAAAGCCTTAAGTATGGACTCATCGAGTTTGCTCTGGCAAGATCCTAGCTCTATAGAAAGAACCATCACAATTAAAGTCATACATGATAGTCTCTTATTGGTAGAAAATAGTTGACATCTAGGCACGCATTTTCTCTAATTCAGTTAAATAATAGTTTTAACATACCATTTCGCACACACCACAAACATTCATCACCAGACTAAATCGTGAATTCACTATTGATGATCCTAGCTAGCCAAATTACTTTTTTGGTGGTTAAGTGACCTTCACAAACAACTATCTCTTTCTTAGCCAAAAGACGCATGCTCATGATGTTCTTACTCGAACCACCTTAGTAAATTCCAAACACGTTGGCGTTCCTCTTGCCACTAATGAGATTTGCATCTACATTTTATCGATCCCTTGTATGTTTAATTTAATATCTTAGTATCCATCGCATAATCTCTCCTATGTTGTTATTAAGATAGTTAAATTATCCATGCTTCAACTATATCTCACTTTTAGTTGGTTAAGCGCCCTTTGAGGTACGTGTTGTAGGAAATGGGTTACATTTTTATTAATAAAACTAATAAAAAAAAATGAAGATACTCTCTTTAAACATTTGGGAAATTGTAGCACATGAACCATGTACACATTCAAACGAAAATAAATATGAAGTAAAACATATTTAATAAAACAATCGATTCAAACCAATATCTTCAAAGGATAAAGTCTTCAACTTGATCTTTAACCGCGTCTATTTGTATGGGTCGTTGGGTTTTTAGTCCGTTGTGTAGGATTCAACGAGGTCTTGAACCACGTCTTCTTATACAATAATTTCCTACAAAAGAAACAAACAAACGTTGACGATTATGGCTGAGGCACGTGTTCAAACACGCTTCCCTTAAAACAGATTTCGCGCCTCTACTAAAGACGACGCGTCTGTCTCGCAGGGTACAACAGCCGAAGCAGTATGTACTGCCGGAGATGGCCACGCGCCCGAGGTTACATCAGATAAAATTATAGTGTTAGAACTTGTGGAAAGAATGATATAAAGATGATTGAATCGAGTAGAGAAAACTCATCTCTCTATAATATCCAACATATATGGATGTTCAAGTCTTCACCACTTCTCCAAGAATTCTTCATACATATTATCTTTCTCTTGTAGTTTTCTCATCATACCAATGAGTCACATACCCTACCATTTACTACAAGAGTTTTCTTTACTGAAGAGTTTCTTGGTTATTTTAGTAGAGACATAAAACTCTAATAAAAGTTTCACTTAGTGATTTAATTAGAGACATAAAACTCTAATAAAAGCTAATAAAGTGACATAAAACTCTACTCAAAAGTTTCACATATGGAGTTTAATTAGAAATTATAATTTCATTCAATTATAAATTAACTAAATATCCATTCACTAATTTTCTCAATACGTCTTACATTTACTCCAATTTTTGTGGCAATCTTCTCTCATGGAGTGCCAAAAAGCAACCATGTGTCACAATCAAGCTGTGTGAATTCAAATACTAGGGTATGAGGTCACACATCTTCTCTATCAACTTTTTGCTCTGCTTCTGAATCTCCCTACTCTCCTCTGTTAAAATTTTAAACCAAAATCATGTTTCTCACATATGGGCTAATTGATATTGACTATACATAAAGTTTTTTCTTGTAGGTCCGGCTAGGAGGATCTAGTCGCCTAATCCTTGTGTACAAACCAACCCGGTTGTGCGGAATCCAACCGGAAAGGCAAACCGAGATAGAACACGCAAATACACGACACACAATACTCACCGATTAACACCTCTGTATTAATACGTATGAAAGGTTCAGTTACAAGCTCAATGTTTACAGATATATTCTATAAACTCTCTAAATTCTCTCGTGTGTGTGTGTTTGTGCTCTCTGTGTTCAACCTTGTGTTCTCTTACTAGTCTCATGTCTGATATCAGACTATTTATAGCACAGACACTACGAAACAGAACTATCTTGGCGAAACAAGACCAAACTCGATGAAACACATTTGATATTGACGAAACACAGTTGAGGTTGACGAAACATACTTGTTTAGTCAACGATACACATGTTTCGCCAATGTTGGGCTTGGCCCATATGTGTTTCGCCAAAACTGTTAAAGCCCATGTCAATCCTTTGATTCGCCGATCTTGTTAGCCCATAGACCAAGTTTCAATGTCCTTTATGGCTTGGCCCGATTATCTTGATCTTGTGCACGACGGAGGAAAGTCGAGTCCTTGATCGAATCTCGTTACGTCGAGTCGCGTCGAGTCGCGTCCACAAACATGTATCAACAAACTCCCCCTTGGACGCTACTCGCGAGATTCGCCTTTCATGTCTTCTATGTCGGAGGATCTTCAAAGTCTTCACTTCTTGAAAGCAGAAAGTGTATCAACAAACTCCCCGTATCATGTAGGAAGTGTGTTGACAAACTCCCCCTTAACATAAGCTCCCCCTTGAGTTATGCTCGTGAATGACTTGATCATTAGTGCTCGAGAATCCTTGTGGTATTGATAATGGCAGCGGCAACTCGATCATCTTCATCATTTGAGTGCCTTCACGTCGTGTCTTCATTCCGAAGCTTGTCATCGACCATGTTATCCTTGCCTTTAGAATCTGCACATGCAAGAAATCTAAACGCGTAATGAGAACAACTGCTTGGAATATAGTTAGTATAAACAAATGACACACGTATGACCATGTCTTAATCAAACACCGTCCGACAGTTTGAAAGTTTATCAAATTTGTCAATTTTAGATTTTAACTTTCAAAAACTTGCAAATTTCGACCGTTTATGAAGATTTAGTCACTTTGGTTTTCGTTCAGCTTTCAGGCAACGAAGACTCGAGATCCAACATCGTACGATCGAAAATAAGATAGAAATAAAATCTTTTGGCTTTTATAAAGTTTATGTTAAAACACACCTAAAATCTTTTTGGTATTTTTGAATATTTCGAAATGTAAAGACAGAAAGCAGTAAATAAATATTTACAGACATTCTTTTTGCGAGTTTCGAGGGTAAGAGAATCATATCAGTGTACGGTCATGCCAAAACGCTCTTGTTGTTCAGTTAGTTCACATTAAGATAAGAATCCTATAACAATTATCGGTATTGTTGTCCACTTAAGCTCAACTTATCAGATGTAATCATGGCGAGGGGATACGTTAAGGTATGATTTATACTTACCGACCGGTGTTCATCCACATCACGACACATTCCCGTATCAAGGTATGCACGAGGGTTCATCTTACCGGTGAGTATACCGATTATCATCTGTTTGACCGTATATGATGTGAGATTCTCACTTATTTTGATTGAAAACAAGCCCTATGTGATAGAATCACTTATTGATGAGGAACTTGATTTTCATATGCATGAGGGCACAGGAGCAAGTCCGTGAACAGGTCAGTACTTTCGTACAGCAGAGAGACGAACTTGACTCCCGGATAAATGTGATATTTTATCACTTATTTTGTTTGGACATGTGATTGTTTATCACTTATTGAGGTCGTATGCAGTATGTACACGTATGTATGGTATCATGGAAGATCTAGACTTGCGTCCCCGTTATTTTTTGGTAAAAGATACAACCATGATACCCAGATGATAAGCAGCATAAAGACCGAATATCTCAGAACCTCGGCAATCTATCAAACGAAATTTCGGTACTAAGACCATATGCCAATGAATGGTTCCCACCTGATCTTTAGTCGATTAAGATTTATATCACCCTGCACACTTTAAAATGATTGTGAGCCTACCGATACATCTTATATAGTGCTGCTTATCGTTTTTCAGTTTAGGTTTAAAGAGGTTTGGATAGACCACTGATGTACTATCATTTTCTCTTTTGCTCGCCAGGAAACTCATTTTTGTTTTTCCATTGTTTTTGTGTTTTTGAAATTTTTGATGTTTTTGGATTTTCAAGTTTGGATTTACTCCCCCTAAAATCAACAAATTAAGATAAATTTAAAGACACAAAGATATTTACAAAAATGATTTTCCGATGTTGGTTTTACTCTTGCTTGACCTTAATGCCGTTTACCAATAGTAAAAAGTCAAATCTTGATTTGTCAAATGCTTTGGTAAAAAGGTCGGCACGTTGGTCACCGGTGTGGACCTTAACAACATCGATTATCCTTTTATCAAAGCAATCACGTATGAAGTGATATTTGATTTCGATGTGTTTGGTCTTTGAATGCTGCACAGGATTTCTAGTGATCTGTAAAGCAGCAGAATTATCAACGTAAATAGGAGTAGTTAGGAA
This sequence comes from Helianthus annuus, assembly GCF_002127325.2. NCBI lineage: Eukaryota > Viridiplantae > Streptophyta > Magnoliopsida > Asterales > Asteraceae > Helianthus > Helianthus annuus. Next base: position 92,046,534 of record NC_035435.2, on the reverse strand, counting down.
TTCAAAACCGTAGTCGCGTAATTGTTGTTGGATCCACAGGACTTGGGAGCAACAACTTGAGGCAACAATGTATTCAGCTTCGCATGTTGATGTAGCGACGCATGTCTGCTTCTTGCACTGCCATGTGACTAGGCGATTTCCTAAAAACTGACATCCAGCCGTTGTGGATTTGCCGTCGATTTTGCATCCGCCGAAATCAGAATCACTGAAAGCGATCAAGTCAAAGTTATTATCCCTAGGGTACCATAGACCGGTGTCAGGTTAACCCTTCAAATAACGAAAAATCCTTTTTACAGCTGCAAGATGTGAGGCCTTCGGGTTGACTTGATATCTGGCAAGAAGACACGTTGGGTACATTATATCTGGTCTTGATGCTGTGAGGTACATAAGAGATCCGATCATCACGCGGTAGTATTAAGGACTAACAGCTTCACCCTTCAAGTCTGGAGTAATTCCGTTATTTGCGGCAATGGGGTACCAATGGGCGTTGCATCAGACATCTGGAACTCGCTCAAGATGTCGCCAACATATTTAGTCTGATGGATGAATATCCCAGACTCAGTTTGTTGCACTTGTAGGCCGAAAAAGAAGGTCATTTCCCCCATAGCACTCATCTCGAATTTCTCCTGCATAATACGCTCGAAATTCCTACACAAAACATCATTAGTAGAACCAAAAATAATATCATCAACATATACCTGTACCAGAAGAAGATCTCCATCTTGTTCTTTGATGAAGAGAGTACAATCGATTAGACCTCTGCGAAAACCATTCTCCAGCAGATAATTAGATAAGGTTGCGTACCAAGCTCGCGGTGCTTGATGTAGACCATAGAGAGCTTTGTTGAGCAACCAAACCCGATCGGGATGGATAGGATCTTCAAAACCTGGAGGCTGTTCGACGTACACCTCTTCTTCTACCACACCATGTAAGAATGCAATTTTGACGTCCATCTGGTAAACCTTGAATCCTTTGAATGAGGCATAAGCCAGAAAGATCCGAATTGCTTCCAGACGTGCAACAGGTGCATAGACTTCGTTGTAGTCGATCCCTTCAATCTGACGAAAACCTTGAACGACTAAACGTGCTTTGTTCCGGATAACAACTCTGCGGTCATCCTTTTTGCATTTAAACACCCAACGGGTACCAATCTTCTTGTAACCAACAGGTTTCTCTACCAGTTTCCAGACACCCAGCTTCTGGAATTGTTGCAGTTCTTCCTGCATTGCTTCAACCCAAGAGTTATCTTTCATAGCTTCTTTCCAAGTTCTTGGCTCTTCCTGTGAAACATAACACGCGAAAGACCAATCATTTTCTTGCCCGGATTCTCGAATAGCTGCATACAGGCCTGCATTGTTGTTGTTCCGCAACATGTTTCTTGTTTGAATGCCACTTTGCACATTTCCGATGATGTTTTGTTGAGGATGGGTATTGTGAATCCTTGTTTCAGGATTATCTCGAACTGGAATATTTGTACCCAGATTGTTGAGATTGAGATCAACAACCAAATCAATGCCCGGAATTGACGAAGAGGATGATGCAGTAGCTTCAGCTGTTCTAGGGGCGTCCACTGGAGGAGTACCCTATGAAGTACCATGAACTGCTGTTGTTGGAGCTTCTTGATCTGCATCTAGAAATTCATCATCCTCTGAAGATTCGTTCAATTCGGTAGGATCGTGAAAATCCTCATTGTCGAGAGCATTGTTGTTCACCGAAGAAGGTTCTTGATTGACAAGAATTGGACGAACCACCGGTGAAACTGTTGCGTTGTCACTCTCGAAAAACATCCTTGCCGCAGCATTTTCTTCAACGGCTTCAACATTGATCGAATTGAAAAAGTCATCGTACTCAAACATCCAAGGCTGACCAGGACATTTGACTGCCAATGTGTGCCTTTGTACTCTAACCTCAGACCATTCCTCAACCCTTTTAGTCTCTAGATTCCAGACTCTTAAGTTCGGGGTGGCATACCTAAGAAAGTATCCCTCAATTGCTTTTGCCCCAAACTTTCCATTAGGATCGATTATTGTGCAAGGAGCTCCAAACGGTTCAAGATATGACAAATCTGGTTTCCGTTTATGAAGAAGCTCAAAACAGGTCTTGTTGTGCCTTTTGACTGTAAGGACTCGGTTCAATGTGTAACATGCAGAGGCCACAGCTTCAGTCCAGAATGGAATGGGCAACTGCGACTCTACCAACATTGTCCTAGCAGTCTCGATCAATGTGCGGTTCTTACGTTCAGCGACGCCATTCTGTTGAGGAGTATAAGCTGCACTAAATTCATGGAGAATACCTTTTGAAGTGCAAAACTCCGCCATGGCATGATTTTTGAATTCAGTACCATTGTCGCTGCGTATCCGCCTAACCTTCAGCTTGTACAAATTCTCAATATGAATGATCAAGTTTTTGATAATACCAAAGGTTTCACTCTTGTGTGCCATGAACGCCACCCAAGAAAATCTTGAATAATCATCAGTTATCACGAGGCAATATTGATCATTCCTGATGCTTTTGTGCTTCACAGGACCGAACAAATCCATGTGCAAACGTTCAAGAGGAACTGCCACCGTGTTGATCGTCTTTGTAGGATGTCGTTTCTTCGTTTGTTTTCCTTTTTGGCACGAGACACAGACGTCTTGAAGATGGAAATTTTTAAGAGGAACACCATTCACCAATTCATTTGACACTAAATGATTCATTTTGCGTAAGTGAATGTGACCCATTCGTCTGTGCCAAGAGATTGAGTCTTTTTCTGTGGCTTTGGAAACGAAACATGTTGCTTGTGCAGACGTAGTAATAGCTTGGCTCATATCAAGGACATACAAATCATTTATCCTTGGAGCAGACAAGAGAATCCATTCTTTTGGAATTTTGAAGCCGGGTTTCAGCACATAACATCCATTAGCATCAAAGTGTACTGAGAACTGTTTGTCGCAGATTTGTGAAACGCTGAGAAGATTGTGATCAAGTTGTTGCACAAAGTTGATCTTATCAAAGCTGACAATCCCATTGAATATCATTCCTTCACCCGTAATATATCCGCCCTTATCTCCATCAAAAGCAACATAACCTCCTCTAATAGATTTGACGTCGTAGAGAAGCTTCATGTCGCAAGTCATGTGCCTGGATGCCCCACTATCAACAATCCAATGACTACTGATAGTTCCTCCTGGAACACCCTGCACATGAACTCACTTGATTAGTTGGAGATGGGGACCCAAGCCATTGTGGTCTTGGGTCTTCCATTTTCATCAACAACAATAACTTCTATTCTTTGATGATTTGTAAATTGTGATGATCCCCCTGATTCAGTAACCGTTTTTGGTTTCTAGGTCTGTTTTGTTTTACCAGTGTCATTCGTTAAAATCTTAACTTCATGGTTGTCTGAAGTTTTTGAGTTTTCTGGTTTGACAGAAACGGATGTTTTGTTAACCACATCGGTTTTAATTGCCTTTTCAATTTTCTTGACCTGTTGGCGTTTCTGTTTCTTTTCCCTTTCTTTTACAATACGAGGATCTTGTTTTACAGAAACAGATCGCTTGCGGTCAGTTTGGTCACGGGAATCACCAACTTGGCCTTTTTGTTTATGAAGATATGGACAATTTCGAATTATATGTCCAATTGTACCACATTCAAAACATGATCTTCGTTCAACAAACCCCGAAGTATCATGTGGTCGTCTTGTCGATGATGATGAACTTTGTGAACTCGAGGTACTAGGCTTTGAACAGTTTGGTTCATTTCTTTTCAACACTGTTGCTTGTTTAACAAAATCTAAGTTAGATTTGTTTTCAAACGTTTCAATTTTGTCCGTTCCCTTTGATTTCACAAAGTCCACCTGCTTGTTCTTCTTTTGGGTCTGTTTCTTCTGACCTTGAGTCGGTGATTTTCTCTTTGGTGTGGTATGAATTGGCTGCTTTTTCTCTATTGATAATTTCTTATTGCCATATTGTTTTCGAATTTCGGCCTTTGGAATAGGAGGACACTGTGTAACTGTAACATGTGGTCCTGTCTTTCCCAAAAACATACTTGTCGAATTTTCAAAGACTTTACTGATTAAAGATTGATTAACATTCTTAAAAGGAAAATCTTTGTCTGAGTAAATTTTATCATCACCAACAAGTGTGTACAGCAAATTCACACTCTCCGACTCTTTTGCAGACAAGGACTGGATTGCAACAGTCTTAGCGGGTTTTGCAGGTGGATCACATAGAATATGATTCTCAAGAGGTATGTCCTCTTCTTTGATTTCTGCATCAGACTTTGCTGGGTTAGTATCATTGGATTCATCATCAGAAGAATCAGCATCCTCAATAATAACTGGAGGACCCTGATTCAGTTCAGCAGAAGACACACATGTATCTGCTGATACATCTGAATCGGATGATACTTCTTTCTTGTATCCGAGTCCTGTTGCAAATTCCTTAACATCTAGAGGAACAGATGGTTCAAAGAAAGTTCTATCCTCCTCGTCAGGCATTGCATCATAATTATGTCTCACAGGTGGTGGACATTTCTTCTAACCTATGCATGTGATATCCCGTTTCTCTTTCTGCACATCAATGATGTGATCCAACACATAGCTAGAGCTCAAATAGCTGTCTAGCTTGAGCTGCTCGCCTCACTTTCCGTTTTCACACAAGCCATCTCTTTTTGCATTATCTCAAGGCGAGTTATATACAAATTGATGTCAGTTTGTTTTCTGGAAACCATTTTAGTTAATTCGGTTTTGTCTTTCTTTAATTTTTCAATTACCGATTTAAACTCCTTTTCATGGTTTTCATAAAACATGTTGGCTTCAGTGCACTTTGAAAGATCCACGGTCAACTTCTGGTTGTGGATGAATGTCACATCATACTTTTCTTGCAAAGCCTCGTGTTTGCTTTGCAATTCACACAACTTATCTTTCAATGCAACATGTTTGTCTTGCAAGTCAAACAAACTAGCTTGTACAGCATCATGTTTGCCTTGCAACTCAGACATGTTTGCCTCTAAATCAGCACATTTAACATTCAAACTATCACAATCATCACAAGTAACAGCAGTGGGTTCATCGACACATACCTGACTTGATGAACTGTCGACATTAGCCATAAAGGCTGAATGGAGAGAAGACGAAGAATAAGCAGCTTGATCCACCAAAATAGATCTTCTATTAGTTCCTGGTGCAGCTTCCTCCAAAAGCTCATCAATATCTGCATCAACTGACACACTTGATGTCTCACCCACATGATCATCGCCTGAACTCGAGGATTCTTCATCTGAACTTCTACTGTAACCAGAAGAGTCTTCATCCTCAGAAGATTCACCACCATTGGCGGAAGATTCTCCACCACTGGCGTGATTTAAAGCATTCACAACCTCAGCAAAACAGGCTGTTCCATCCGGAGCATCACTACTCAACTGGATTGACCAATCACAACCTTCATCTACTTGAACCATGATGTGTGTAAAATGCAACATATAAATCACATCAATTAAGGCATAAAACTAACCCTTTTTAAGTACTAATGTTGGAAAAAGAGTGTTTTTGTCTTCCTTTTGTATTTTCAGGATGAAATGAGCTCAAAATCACAAAAGAAGCAAAAAGACAACTAATTCTAGCATAAATACAAGAAAAGGAATAAAAGTAGACTGCCCGGATCCTCAACGGCACCTCCCAAGGCAAAGAAGAGAAAACAGAAGACTGAACACGCCCCGTGTCCAGCGAACACGGGGCCGTGCCCAAGAAGCAGCAGAAAAGACAAACCAGTAGAAGCTTCCATTGCCCACCACGGGGCCGTGTCCAGCGGACACGGGGGCGTGGTGAAAGTACAGCAGGCGCATTAATTGTAATTGCGAATTACAATTAATGAAGAGAGAGAATGTCAGACGGGCACGGGGGCGTGTCCAGCGAACACCGGGCCGTGCCCAGCCTTCTGTTCAGCCTATAAATAGGGGTGCTTGGTTTCATTCGATCTCATCCCTTGGCACACCACCTCTCTCACACTTCATCCACCACCATCATCCATTGTCCATCATAGAGTGTGTGAGTCGTCTCGGGATCCAAGATTGATCGTAAGAGTTCTTGACAATCAAGGCCATGTTTGCCTAAGTCTCTTACATCACTTGGTGAAGACAAGTGTTTAGTATAATACTTTTTATTTTTAATCTTTTGCACTTTTTATTTGGTTTTGTATTAATGACTTTAATAACTAGTTACTTATGTTGAAGGTGATCTTTCCTTATCGTTTGTCCGTGGTGTCTTGGCGTTATTTTACTGTCTATATAAAATAAAAGATTTTCACCATTCATATCTCCACGGTCTATATGGAGGTATGTTGGCTACCTGGTCGGGGGTTAAGGGAACGGTTTGGTAAGGGTCTTGCCCTTGTTCAGCGTTTAGAGGTCCTGCTTGGGACCTGGGTCAAATTTAGTAGGATCTTCTTCAATGCCCATAGGTATTGGATGGCGGGGATCCAAACTCTTTGACCCCCTCATAAGTTAACTACTATTAATACTATAACCCGGCTATTTAGGACTGTATCCCTGCTGACTCAGACTACTTAGCCGAGGGTAACGTCACCGCCGAAAGCGGGGCCTACCACAATTTGCATTAATAACTTAATTCATTATCTTTCAATAATCCGACCCTTTAGGATTGTATCCTTGCTGACTCAAACTACTAGGTTGAGGGTAACGTCGCCTTCAAAAGAGGGGCCTACTACAATAACTAAGATAATCTCTTAAACAAGTGCAAAAGTGCGAAAATAATCAAAGGTTATACTAACACACGTGTCGGATCCAAGTGATTCATCTTGTCTATCTGTTTTTATTTTATTTTATTTTTCAGCATTTAGTTAGTTTTTATTTTTCTTAGTTTAAAACATTTTTCTCACTTTTTGATTTGATTAGACGTTGAGGATAAACCGGTATTAAAAGCTCTTGTGTCCTTGGACGACCTCGGTATCTTACCAACACTATACTACGTCCACGATGGGTGCACTTGCCCATATGTGTGTTTAGTGTTAGTAAATATCGTGTTTTATAAATTTAAAACTTGGCTAAAAGTGTAAAAAGGGGCTTAAATATACATCTAAAATATAACACACTTCACGCACGTCAAGTTTTTAGCGCCGCTGCCGGGGACACAAGGATTTTAAGAAAGCTTAAAATCGACGGCCTAATCAGTTTTTCAAAACCTTTTTAAAACGCGCGCACATTTTTCTGCATTTTAGTTTAGTTTGCATTTACAGTAGCCTGAACACGGGGCCGTGCTCACTGAACACGCCCCCGTGCTGCATATTTTTAGTTAGATACCCAGATACAGAGTCTGAACACGGGGCCGTGCTCACTGAACACGCCCCCGTGCTCAACGTGACCAGTAACTTTAATTAAAACGCCCAGATACAGACCCTGACCACGGGGCCGTGTCCAGCTTCTGTTTCCGTCTTATTTTTGTTTTCTGGTCCCGAGACTCAGTTGTGGTCTGTTGAGTGATTCTTATGGATCAATACTCAAGAGGTTACAACTACACCTATGATGAGGATGATTATAGGGGTAATTATTGCACCAATTGTCGTAACGCACGCTCGGTTCAATATAATAACTCATATCAACCATCCAATTCATACGACTACTATGAGGAGCCCAGGTACGAGCCATCAACTTCATACACATCCTATGAAGACCAAAGGTATGAACCTCCTCCCTCATACTCATATTTTGAGGAACCAAGGTATGAGCCTTCATACTCATACTTTGAAGACTCAAGATATGAGCCACCACCTTCATATTCTTATTATGAGGAACCATGGCGTGAACAACCCACCTCATATGAGTACTATGAAGAACAAAGTTTCGACCCTTATCCATCATATACTTACAATGAAGAACAATGGTGTGAACCATCTACTTCATATGAGTATTATGAGGAACCAAGGATCGAACAACCGGATTCAAGCTTTGAGGATCCAAAGTCTTTTTCTCTCACCGAAGTGACCAATAGGATATTAGAACACATTAAAACTATCGAACGTTACATGAAAGAATCTCGCGCAAGGGAAGAGGAATCCCGCGCAAGAGAAGAATTAAATTGTAATAATAACGTAGCGGTAGTTGAAAATGTAAAAATGGAAGAACAAGAAAGTAAAGAACCGACACATGAGTTAAACAATGAAAAAGGTGAGTCCGATAATGTTAAAATTCATGAAGAGTCTAATTTTGAAGAAATTATTCTCTTGTCACCTACTTTCGAAAATCATTGTTTAGTAACCCCTCATGCCAAGTTTTTAAAAGAGTTAAACACTAGTGCTAAAATCAAAGAATTAGTAAGTGTTAAGTTAACTAATGATCAAACCTCGCTAATAAAAGAAGACCCTTTTGAAATTAACATTACACCGGTTCCATGTTTTTTTCAAAATTCATTTATTAGCAATATCACCATTGATAAAGATCTTTGTGTTAACATAATGCCTAACTACATTTTTGAAAAATTAAGTATTAGTGATTTTACTCCACTTCAAATTCCCATTTTTCTATCCGATCGAAAAGTGATAAAATCAATCGGTGTAGTTGAAGATGTTTTGGTTCAAACAAATCAATTGATAATCCCAACCGATTTTGTCATCCTCGATGACGCCCCACTAGTCTTGGGAAATCCTTTTGTACAAACTCATAAAGCTTTGAAAAACCGGAAATTCAACAATCTACCTCTTCAGTTAGGGGCATTCAAAAGGAGCATAGACCTTGAGCGTTCAATGAAATATCCTTTTGGAAATAATGACCCCCTAATTGAAGATGAAGCTGAACCACCCGATACGACTAACGAAGAAGACCACTTTGTCGAAGAAGAGATAGCCATAGAACAAACCTTTAAGGTTCTTAATCTAGATGAGCCACAAAATAAGGTGTCTTCTAAAGACCCACCCATTGAGCTCAAAGAACTTCCTAAAGGTTTGGAATATGCTTTTCTAGGCAAAGATGGTAGTTTACCTGTAATTATTTCATCTAAATTAAGTAACGTAGAAAAAGAGAAATTAATTAGCCTACTTAAAAAACACAAAAACGCGATCGCTTGGAAGCTTGTAGATATTAAAGGAATAAGCCCTTCCATGTGCACGCACAAAATTTTAATGAATGATGACTACAAAACGGTAATTCAACCACAACGAAGAGTGAACCCCAATGTTCAAGAAGTGGTTAAGAATTAAGTCATCAAACTACTTAACGCCGGACTAATCTACCCTATCTCCGATAGCCCGTGGGTAAGTCCCGTTCAAGTAGTCCCAAAGAAAGGAGGTGTGACGGTAATAACTAATGAGAAAAATAAATTAATACCAACGAGAACCGTCACAGGATGGAGAGTTTGTATAGATTATAGGCGATTAAATGAAGCAACAAGGAAAGACCACTTTCCTTTACCCTTCATTGATCAAATGTTAGAAAGATTGTCCGGTCATAAATTTTATTGTTTCTTAGATGGTTTTTCAGGTTACTTTCAAATACCGATAGCACCAGAAGACCAAGAGAAAACAACTTTCACATGTCCCTACGGAACTTTCGCATATCGACGCATGCCATTCGGTCTATGTAATGCACCTGCAACATTCCAACGTTGTATGGTGGCCATTTTCCATGATATGATAGAAAAAACAATGGAAGTCTTCATGGACGACTTTTCCATCTTTGGAGGCTCATATGACCAATGCCTCGATAATCTTGAACGAATGCTATCCCGATGTGAGGAAACTAACCTCGCCCTTAACTGGGAAATATGCCATTTCATGGTAACAGAGGGAATAGTACTCAGTCACAAAATCTCAAGCGAAGGAATGGAAGTTGATCGAGCAAAAATAGAAACTATTTCTCGATTACCTCCTCCATCCTCCGTAAGAGCAATCAGAAGTTTCCTAGGACATGCCGGATTTTATAGAAGGTTTATCAAGGACTTTTCAAAAATTTCAAGGCCTCTAACAAAATTACTTGAAAAAGATGCACCCTTCATCTTTGACAAGGAATGCAATCAAGCATTTCTAACCCTTAAGGAAATGCTAGTCAATGCACCTATCATGATAGCGCCAGATTGGAAATTTCCTTTCGAAATCATGTGTGATGCAAGTGACTTTGCTGTTGGAGCAGTCTTGGGACAAAGAAAAGAAAAGCATTTCCACCCAATTTATTATGCTAGTAAAACTCTTAATGATGCACAAGAAAATTATACAACTACAGAAAAAGAATTACTAGCAGTGGTATTTGCTTTTGATAAATTTCGTTCTTATCTTGTTCTTTCTAAAACAGTAGTCTATACAGACCATGCAGCTATCAGGTACCTCTTCAAGAAACAAGACGCAAAACCCCGTTTGATCAGATGGATTCTACTCTTCCAAGAATTCGATATCGAAATCAAGGACAAAAGAGGAGCAGAAAACACTGCTGCAGATCATCTCTCACGCTTAGAAGACCCAGCTTTGGAAACAACTAGAGACGAGCAAATCAACGAGAAATTTCCCACGGAATCCTTGGAAATGATGGAGAGTAGACAAGAGCCATGGTATGCCGACTACGCTAATTTCCTAGCTAGCGGTATAGTCACCAAAGGATGGCCACATCATCAAAGAAAGAAATTCTTTGCTGATGTAAAGCATTACTTTTGGGAAGACCCCTATCTTTTCAAAATGTGTGCCGACCAGCTCATCCGAAGGTGTGTCCATGGTAATGAAGCACGAAGAATTCTCCGTTATTGTCATGAAGGTCCATACGGAGGACATCATGGTGCCGCAAGTACCGCACGAAAGGTATTTGATTCAGGATTTTACTGGCCAACCATTTACAAGGATGCACAAAACCTTGTAAAGACATGTGATGCCTGCCAGAGATCAGGTAATATTTCTTCCAAAAACGAAATGCCTCAAAATGGCATTCTCGTCTGTGAAATCTTTGACGTGTGGGGACTCGATTTCATGGGACCTTTCCCACCTTCAAAGGGAAACAAATATATACTTGTGGCAGTCGATTACTTGTCTAAATGGGCGGAGGCCAAGGCTCTTCCAACAAATGATGGAAGGGTAGTGGTAAAATTTTTGAAAAAACTGTTTTCTCGTTTCGGGACACCAAAGGCTTTAATAAGTGATAGAGGTACCCATTTTTGCAATCATCAACTCGAAAAAATATTAACAAGATATGGGGTCTATCACCGAGTCTCAACAGCATATCACCCTCAAACAAATGGGCAAGCCGAAGTGACTAATCGAGGTTTAAAACGAATACTTGAAAAAACCGTAGGAATAAATAAAAAAGAATGGGCCGACAAATTAGACGACGCTTTATGGGCTTTTCGAACTGCTTATAAAACAACTATAGGCACAACCCCATATAAACTTGTCTATGGAAAAAGTTGTCACTTGCCAGTAGAAATAGCTCACAAAGCCTACTGGGCAATAAAAAACGTGAACTTAGATTTAGAAAATGCCGGTAAAAATCGATTTTGTCAAATAAATGAATTAGACGAGCTAAGGAATTATGCATATTCTAACTCCGAAATTTATAAAGAAAGAATGAAAAATTTACATGATAAATATATTAAATCTAATGAATTTCGGGTAGGAGATCAAGTTCTATTGTTTAATTCAAGACTTCGATTATTTCCTGGTAAACTAAAATCTAGGTGGTCAGGACCTTTTTCCGTCACCCATGTTTTTCCACACGGTGCAGTAGAAATTAAAACTCGAAATGGGATACCATTTAAAGTCAATGGCCAACGGCTAAAACTCTACCAAGGATCCATTGAGGATGAGGAAGAGGAGATCTCACTTCAAACGGTTAACGAATAAACTCATACCCGACATGTTACAGGTAAGTGTACGTTTAAAAACCGGTAAGTCTTCTAGCCATTTTTGGAAATAAGGGGCATGCACACGAGCACATCGTAAAAAAAATAAAGAAAAATAAAAAAAAATTTCAAAAACTTTGCTCGGCACGGGGCCGTGTCCGCTAGACACGGGGCCGTGTCGAGGCAACTGTCGGGATAAAACCCTCTTACCTATCAGTTACACCATTCCACACGCCCCGTATAGCCGAAAACGCTCTGGTTCCAGGCGATTTTCTGCAGTTTTCCGACGTCACTACCGAGTTTAACAACGTCAAGGTATGATTCTATCATCTCTAGTAGTTAGATTAGTTACTTGCATGTAGTTAAAACATCAAAAATTGGGGAAAAATCTAGGGTTCTTCATGTTCATCCGGATCGAACTCAAAATTTTTGATGAAATCTGTTAGTAGTAGTTTAGATTAGTATAGTAGGAAGTAAATAAACATGTATTGTTGATAGATTCGTTCGATTTCCAACTAAAACCCCAAACCCTTGTTCTTGAACCGAAAAACACGAAATTGAAAGGGTAAACGGTTTGTTTTGGGAAAAACGACACTTAGGGTTTCATTTTCGGGGGAAACTGCTACTATTGGGCTAAAAATTTTCAGGTTTTCGAAACCGGGACGAAAAATGAATTTTTTGGGCTACAGACGCCTGGACACGGGGCCGTGTCCGCTGAACACGGGGCCGTGTCCAGCCCACTGTTTGCAGTTTCACTTCAAATATCCTTGTTTCATACTAACCTTTGATGTATTCTTTCAGATGTCAAAATTCACGAGGTTCAACGCAAGCGAACTTGACGCTAGGGCACGGTACGAGATACTACAAACAAGACCGGAGGAGTACCCTAGGCGAGCATGTACCGACTTGTTAACCATGGTGAATCAACTTGACCGATTCAACAACATCGTGAGAGGTCCACTGGCAGTTGCATTGAACACCCGGCTTCGGTCGGTGCATCAATGCACAATGGAGTTTTACAGTACTTTCATTTTCAACTCAAGGTGTGAACCGTTTGACCATGAGGCGGTCACATTCCGATGTGGAGGGACCACGTTCACAACCTCCATGGCACAGTTTGGATCTATCATAGGGCTATATAGTGAAGAGGAATCGGGGAATGAAGAGAATACTGGGGGATTACGAGACTTGGATGCAACTGAACGTCAAGCCGCATGGGCTCAGATCGGTGAAGGAATCTACAACCCTAGCAGCACCAAGAGTACCAAACTGAGGGACCCGCTTTACCGCTACATTCACAGGCTCCTCACCTACTCGCTGAACCAGCGTCACGACAGTAGTGGCGTTGTAGGGTTGAAAGATTTGGTTGTCCTTAACTGCATCCACAACCAGAAGCCTCTCGATGTTCCTTATCTCTTGTTACGAAACATGCACCTAAATCGCCTTGCTCACGCTCCTACACCTATCTTCTTCAGGGGATGGGTGTACCGTCTTTTCAAGCATTTCACGAATATCCCAAGGTCCTTTGAAAGGAGTCCATGGTCGGGACGAGTTGACTACCACATTTGCCGAGCCATGAACTTACTTTATGAGGCGGAAGACGGGACGGTGAGTTTTCAAAGGACACAAGGCTATGCATGGAACCCGCAGGAGGCTCTAGTTCTTCATGCACCACCTCCCCATTATCAGTACCAACCCCAGGGCGATCCGGGTCAATCCTCCTCTCAAGGAGGCGGTTTTCCTAACTTTCAGAGTTTACATGATCTTTTGCAGGAAAACCTCATGTGCACCAGGAACACCTACAATCTCGCCAACAACACATACCACCGGGTTGGAGCTATCGAGCGCAACATTAACGATATACAAGATGATATCGGTAGCATCCGGGAGTACATGGCGAGGCATGGGGGTGGAGGTGATGGTAGTGATAAAGACATGGAGTAGAAGGCTTGAAGGAACAAGGGGCAGGTTGGTGATGAGCCCACAGGTTTAAGTACCCTTCTCTATCGAACAATTTACGGCCTGCGTGCCGCTTGTTGAACAATTTACTTTCTTTAACTGTTTTTTTTATCTTTGTTTTATTTTTACTTTATGCGTGGAGACAATTAACGTTGGTAATTTAGGATGGTTTATGTTTGTTTGGTTTGGTATTGAGTGATTAAACAGGTGCAATGCAAGGGTTAGAGTGCTACACATTAGCACTTGCAGCCCCAAAATGGAGAAACCGGGAGACAAAACCTGTTTTTCAGGCTCACAGACTGTCCACACGGGGACGTGTCCAGCCGACACGCCCCCGTGTTCATCTCCCAGACCTGTTGTTTGGTTACTGACCTGCAATTATTTGCCAGACACGAGGCCGTGTCTAACCGACACGCCCCCGTGTTCATCTTCTGTAAGTTTTCATTACTGGCAGTTCGCCACGGGGCCGTGTCCACCAGACACGGGGCCGTGTCCAAAATACCAGTAACATAAATCTTTGCTTTTTAACCTACTTTTACACATTCTAGTCAACCAAAAAACCTTATTTTTGGACACATTGAGGACAATGTGTAATTTAAGTGTGGGGGGGATGCTAAAACCTTGAATTTTGCAAATCCTAAATACAAGCCTTACACAAAACTCTATTGGAACCGCTAAACACCCCAAATTTTTTCAAAAACTTTTTCATTTTTTTATCATTTACTTGTCTTAGTTTAAGTTGGGAATAACAAGTTCTAAAAAGGTTATATTTTTACAAATTTACAACCGATAGCGTCGTGATAACAAAGAACCAACATAAGAAAATTACGAAACGGCATAACAAGTCTAGTTAAAAAATTCGATTATATATACTTGATCACATTAAAAACCCATTCCCACAAAAGTGAGTTTTGAGCCTTTATTGAGCATAAAGATATACATATTTAGACTAAATGCTCATTTTTCGTTTCTTGTGTGAATAGCCGCTTGGTTCTTACAACTCTAGAACTTGCCACGACGATACATTCCCGGTCCTTACCAACTTAAACCCAAGTAAGTAAGTGATGGAGGCATTAGGACTAACCATATTTTTCTTTCTAAACCATTATTTTTCTTTTTTTTTTACCACCTACCCAAAATCCCCCTAGATAGCCCCTTTGAGCCTAAACCTTTCATTTCATTACCCCAAAACTCTTTTTACCCACCAAAAACCCTTTTTATTTTTACCCTTTATTTTTGTAACAAGCTCGGTTTTTCGTAAACTCGCCTTTTTATGTGAAAAAAAAATGATGATGAAGTCAAAAACAAACAAAAAAGCTATATAAAAGCTTGTTTGGAGAAATACTTCAAAATAAAAAAAAATCACTAAAAACAAGGTATGTCACGAAAACCGACGCTTTTTACGATTTTCGCCCTTTTAATAACCACTAACCCAAACCACCCACCTTTAACCCAAGCCTAACCCTTCACCCCAAAAGTCCTCTTGATATTTACAAAGGTAAAAAGTTAAAAAGGAGGAGGATTGATTGCTTGGCAAGCCTATGGAAGGCGTAAGTTCCATGCCGCTCTCGAGTGATTCACTAAAAATTACACCTTCGGCCGAGTGTTGAGTGATCCCCCGTGAGGTATGTGAACTTGTATATAAATGGAATTTTAATAAGGCATGCTATGCCCGAATAAGTAATTTATCTTATGAAACGTTCAAAATAAATCATAACGAATAGGATTGTAAATAAATAAAAATAAAACTTACAAAGACCTTGGATTCCCGACACTCTAGGACAAGCTAAAAACTTTCTCTTCTACCTATTCCATTTGGGAGTGTAAGCCACATTTAAAGAGTTTTGCTTGAGGACAAGCAAAAGTTCAAGTGTGGGGGTATTTGATGTGTGTAAAATGCAACATATAAATCACATCAATTAAGGAATAAAACTAACCCTTTTTAAGTACTAATGTTGGAAAAAGAGTGTTTTTGTCTTCCTTTTGTATTTTCAGGATGAAATGAGCTCAAAATCACAAAAGAAGCAAAAAGACAACTAATTCTAGCATAAATACAAGAAAAGGAATAAAAGTAGACTGCCCGGATCCTCAACGGCACCTCCCAAGGCAAAGAAGAGAAAACAGAAGACTGAACACGCCCCGTGTCCAGCGAACACGGAGCCGTGCCCAAGAAGCAGCAGAAAAGACAAACCAGTAGAAGCTTCCATTGCCCACCACGGGGCCGTGTCCAGCGGACACGGGGGCGTGGTGAAAGTATAGCAGGCGCATTAATTGTAATTGCGAATTACAATTAATGAAGAGAGAGAATGTCAGACGGGCACGGGGGCGTGTCCAGCGGACACCGGGCCGTGCCCAGCCTTCTGTTCAGCCTATAAATAGGGGTGCTTGGTTTCATTCCATCTCATCCCTTGCCACACCACCTCTCTCACACTTCATCCACCACCATCATCCATTGTCCATCATAGAGTGTGTGAGTCGTCTCGGGATCCAAGATTGATCGTAAGAGTTCTTGACAATCAAGGCCATGTTTGCCTAAGTCTCTTACATCACTTGGTGAAGACAAGTGTTTAGTATAATACTTTTTATTTTTAATCTTTTGCACTTTTTATTTGGTTTTGTATTAATGACTTTAATAACTAGTTACTTATGTTGAAGGTGATCTTTCCTTATCGTTTGTCCGTGGTGTCTTGGCGTTATTCTACTGTCTATATAAAATAAAAGATTTTCACCATTCATATCTCCACGGTCTATATGGAGGTATGTTGGCTACCTGGTCGGGGGTTAAGGGAACGGTTTGGTAAGGGTCTTGCCCTTGTTCAGCGTTTAGAGGTCCTGCTTGGGACCTGGGTCAAATTTAGTAGGATCTACTTCAATGCCCATAGGTATTGGATGGCGGGGATCCAAACTCTTTGACCCCCTCATAAGTTAACTACTATTAATACTATAACCCGGCTATTTAGGACTGTATCCCTGCTGACTCAGACTACTTAGCCGAGGGTAACGTCACCGCCGAAAGCGGGGCCTACCACAATAACTAAGATAATCTCTCAAACAAGTGCAAAAGTGAGAAAATAATCAAAGGTTATACTAACACACGTGTCGGATCCAAGTGATTCATCTTGTCTATCTGTTTTTATTTTATTTTATTTTTCAGCATTTAGTTAGTTTTTATTTTTCTTAGTTTAAAACATTTTTCTCACTTTTTGATTTGATTAGACGTTGAGGATAAACCGGTATTAAAAGCTCTTGTGTCCTTGGACGACCTCGGTATCTTACCAACACTATACTACGTCCACGATGGGTGCACTTGCCCATATGTGTGTTTAGTGTTAGTAAATATCGTGTTTTATAAATTTAAAACTTGGCTAAAAGTGTAAAAAAGGGGCTTAAATATACATCTAAAATATAACACACTTCACGCACATCAAACCACAAGTGCCTGGTTGGCATTTGATGGTCCCGCCTGACTTGAGTTGTTAACAGGTACCAATGTGCGCTCGTTGTTCCTTACTTGATTCTGATTTGCCCTGTTGCCTTGACCTCTGAAAGGATTCTGGTTCCCATGTTGAGATGGCCTCGTACATTCACGTTTGAAATGACCACGTTCACCACAATTAAAGCACTTAACAGCCTGCTTATCGAACCCATACTTGGTGTCTTTCTTGCTTTCCAAGCTGGTTCTACCCGTTCTCTCCATGAAATCCTTTGCTCGCCTAACAGCACTGGCGAAGGCCCACTTGATGTCCATCATCTCCATCTCCTCCTTATCGATTTGCTGATAGTCTTCTTGTGTCAGATTAATGTTGCCAATCTGACCTTCCACTAACCCACAGTACGCACTCACTAAAGTGTTTAGCAGCTCCATGTGTTCCTTTGCTACTTCCACACTTACTTTTGAAAAGCTTGAAGTGTCAAGCTGTACTGTATTTGGCTTTGATGGCTGACCAGCAGATGATTTACTTCCATAACAAGCTTGTTGTTGAACAGGAGGTGGTTGAAGTGGATTTCCATACAAGTCTGTGCTTGTGACAAACGCCGTTTGAAGTGGAGCATGTGAACCGGGTCTTGCAGACGAAGTACTAGAAGTTCCATAGTACATATCAGGATTGTGTGGCACAATAGGTCTTGCAGAAGAAGTACTGGAAGTTCCATAATACATTTCAGGATTTTGTGGCACTGGAACTCTTTTTGCCTTTAAGGTTTCCTCCTGATCTTTGTTTTCCAAGAGCTGAACAAAGTCATTGATGTGTGTCGTAGTCAAAACTCCATTATACTTCAGAATTTCCAAGAAACTATTACACTGATGTGGCAACGCATCTACAAACTTTTTCACTACCTCTGCTGGAGTTGTTACTACCCCAAAATTACCCAACTCTGTAAGCAAGTGATAAAACCGGCTTGTCATATCTCCCAACGATTCCTTATCCATACATGTGAAGCCATCGAATTCTTTCTTGAGTAGATCGTGTCGCAATTGACGTGTAGCTTCATTACCTACCCCTCTGGTCTTCAACGCATCCCATAATTTCTTCGTTGTCTTGAAACTGATAAACTGATGGTAAATATCTTTGCTTAACGCCTGAGTAAGAATGGCATATGCCTTCTTTTCCAAATCGTACGTCTTTTTCTGATCTTCTGGAAGATCGGCAAATGTAGCAGCAGATGAATCGGCAACCTCTATAGCTTGATCGAAATCTGTGGTGAAACGTATCCACAATTCTGTATTTTGACCAAGAACGTATGTATGAAATCTATCAACCCAACCCGGATATTCGTTCAAGTGCATCAACTTTGGAGGTCGATTCAAACTTCCGGTTTCGCTTTCGCTTAATAGAATACTTTGAATACTCGGAGTTTGATTTGATACGAATGCCCATTGACCGGTTGATATAGCATTTGCTTGCGAAGATGTCGATACGGGAGATTCGGCCCATGAGGGAGATAAACTTGTATTTCTATACTTTCCCTCATCCGGAGCCGGAGTACCCCACCAACTTGGATTCATGTTTGATATGGGAAACTGAATACCTGAAAATCACACTCAAATCAAACTGTTAAATCACAAACGCAAACCTTCTGTTAAAAATTTATAAGTGTGTTGACGAAACAGTTTGTTGACGAAACAGAATTTTAAACACTTGGTTGTCGAAACAAGATTTGTAAATTCCTTTGGCGAAATAAAAGTCTTGACGAAACAGCCCACGTATTCGTTATGGTCCAACGATTGACGAAACGGCCCAAGTATTTGAAAAACTCCTTTTGGGCTTCTTTTTGGGTTTTATAAATCACGAAACAAGGCCCACTTATGGAAAGTTGACGAAACAAAAGGATTTTTGTTTGGGCTTGACGAAATTGATTGGGTATTTGGGCCCTTTGACGAAACAGAATTTTAAATTTGAATTTTAGTTTTGGCCTTTTTTTTAAACCTTGACGAAACAAAGACTTTAAATTGTTTTGTTTTGGGATTGACGAAACAAAGGGGGGGGGGGCTTTTGGGCTTGACGAAACAGGAAACGAGCCCAACAAGAATTCAAGGCCCAAAGATAATGATGAAATAGGCTTTTGTTTCGTCAAAGGCAAGCCCACAAATCAGTTTCATCGAAGATCATGTGTTTCGTTGAAACTCATCAGTTTCGTCGTAAAAGTTGTCAGTAGGTTGGTGAAAAAGTTGGTAAAAACTTTCGGCTGATCTTATCTCCTTACTGACATACACCCTACTTTTTCAAATCATCTCCATACCCAACATACCAACCGATAAAGTGTGTAATATTATAATCCTATTACAATTTTCAATGAACTAACACCTTTCACAACAAATCTCAAAGATTAAAAAGTCAGGAATTTGAAGAACAACATGAAGAACACCATGAACTTTATGAAGTTTCCGGTGAGCCGATACTTTCCGAACACGCGATTTTGCTAAAATGTTTAATAAAAACCAACAACTAACATGAGAACATGAGAAACAACAAGGTTTTTAACAAGACACCAAGCAAAAACACAAGATATTTGAAGATTTGACTAGATTTTTCAAGAAAAATAAAAGCTTCAAACACCCGGAAAAACACCCGAAAACACTCGGTTTTAACAAGGAGAAGAGCCAAGGCTCTGATACCACTTGTAGGTCCGGCTAGGAGGATCTAGTCGCCTAATCCTTGTGTACAAACCAACCCGGTTGTGCGGAATCCAACCGGAAAGGCAAACCGAGATAGAACACGCAAATACACGACACACAATATTCACCGATTAACACCTCTATATTAATACGTATGAAAGGTTCAGTTACAAGCTCAATGTTTACAGATATATTCTATAAACTCTCTAAATTCTCTCGTGTGTGTGTGTTTGTGCTCTCTGTGTTCAACCTTGTGTTCTCTTACTAGTATCATGTCTGATATCAGACTATTTATAGCACAGACACTACGAAACAGAACTATCTTGGCGAAACAAGACCAAACTCGATGAAACACATTTGATATTGACGAAACACAGTTGAGGTTGACGAAACAGACTTGTTTCGTCAACTATACACATGTTTCGCCAATGTTGGGCTTGGGCCCATATGTGTTTCGCCAAAACTGTTAAAGCCCATGTCAATCCTTTGATTCGCCGATCTTGTTAGCCCATAGACCAAGTTTCAATGTCCTTTATGGCTTGGCCCGATTATCTTGATCTTGTGCACGACGGAGGAAAGTCGAGTCCTTGATCGAATCTCGTTACGTCGAGTCGCCTCGAGTCGCGTCCACAAACATGTATCAACACTTCTTACCAAGCTCTAGCTGGTTAACATCGTTTCTAAAAGACTTCCAAGCCATCTCTTTGAAGACTTTGTGTTTTTCCACTTCCTAAATTTGATTTTTGTGTGTGATTATTGGGGGGGGGGGGAATAGTTTTGTCAAAGGGATAAAGATATGTAATTATTATTATTTAATTAATGGGGGATATTTTTGTCAAAAGCTCTTGTTAATTTTATCAACCCTGTAAATTATTTATATTTTTGCAAATTCTCGACCTTACACTGTGACGAATCACCAAAGACTACAGCAGTGTCTACAAGCGGGAAAGCAACACTCAATCCGACAGAATCCTGAAAAAAAGAAGGGAAACCCCTTCGGAATTCAATTATGCTCTCTGTCCCTTCTTTCACAGATTTCACAGAAAATGGAGAGGCGAATAGTACCACTATGCAATTATTATTTGAACGTCCTTGAAACATAATTTTGAATGCAATTGCTTTTACCTTGATATTAGGCCGTGTATCCTAATATCTGGGGCATTAAAGGTGACATGACGTGTTAATTGGCGTTGCACTTACTCCCTCCTTGTGTTAAGGGGCGTACGTTAAGAGAGTTACTTGTTAACATGTTCACCAGATGTTAAAAGATTGATTTTTTTTCCTTTTTAAATAAAAAATCACTAAAAAATAGGGTTAGGTGAAGTTAACGGAACACGTAGATGGAGTTGAGAAGGCTTAAAGTATACTTCAAGGCCTTAGAGCATCAACAACGGCAAGTTGGAATTGTAGTAAAAAATCCAGACGAGCACTTCGAGACCACCCTGCGATGTAGGTGCTTGACTCTGGTGGTCCGGTTTGTTGTTTGTTTAAGTGGGGACCACACACAAGCTTTTTTTTTTTTTGCTTTTAGTGTAAAAAGTGGGTGTGATGCGTAGGTTCGGAATGGTTTAGTGTTGGAGTAAAAAGTGAGGTTTGGAATGGTTGTGGTTTGGAATGATGTAGCGGTTGATGTGACGGGTTTGGATTTTGTACTTTGACCAACGTTGTGGATGAGAAAACATCATTTAAATTATATTACTCATCATTCTTTCTCAAAAGCCAAAAAAATGCAAAACTAAATGTTCTACATTTTTGGTAACTATGTGAGGTGACTGCTGGTAGACTATGTTTATTGTTGCAAATCCATTACCACAAATGTTTGAAATTTACATATGTTTTGCTTTAGTAAAATTGATGTGATATGCAACAAAAAGTGATAGGGCTATGAACTTACCATCTTATGTCAGTGATTGCTTTCTTAGACACGATGATTGTAAGATCATGGTTGGCATTCTCATAATCAAACAGATAAAGCAATAAATTGATATCATATATTAAGAAAATATAAAATACACAAACAAATCATCATATAACAAAACAATGCAAAGAAATAAATAACCAATCAGTCATCATCAAAACTGAACTGCTGAAGAACATGATAGTAATACTAGTAGACGTAAGTGTACATATCACAAGAGCGCTTTCACTGAATCCGATCTCTATGGATGAGGTACATCATGGAATTCCGGCACCTTTGGTACTTCTGGTTTTGGCAATGTTGGCAGCTCTGGCTTTGGAATTTCTGGAATTGTTGGCTTCGGAATCTCAGGAAATGTAGGCTTGGGAATCTCAGGAAGTGTGGGCTTGGGAAGCTCGGGAATTTCAGGCTTTGGAAGCACAGGTACCTCAGGTTTTGGAACCTCGGGAAGTTTGGACTTAGGCAGATCATGGAATTCTGGAGCCTTTGGTACTTCTAGTTTTGGCAATGTTGGCAGCTCTGGCTTTGGAATCTCAGGAAGTGTGGGCTTTGGAAGCTCAGGAAGTGTGGGCTTTGGAAGCTCGGGAATTTCAGGCTTTGGAAGCTCGGGAATTTCAGGTTTCGGAACCTCGGAGGTTTCGGAACCTCGGGAAGTTTGGGTTTCGGAATCTCCGGAACTTCAGGCTTTTGGAACTGGGGTACCTCCAAAAGATTACGCGCCTCAGAAACGATTTTCCCCCCATTGATTGACGCTAAAGTTAATGTAACTAGTATCATGATGAAGGAGTTGAGGGTGGAATGTGCCATTGTTATAACTTGTAGATAAACTTGAGTAATTAGATGCTATGATTTTTTTTGAGTATGCTGATCTGGATTTATATAGAAGTGGTGGAATATAAGACAGCGATAAAGTAGATATGTTGGTAGGAAATATTGAGAAATTGGGGATGTTAGCTCAACTTCTCATCTCCAAATACGTGTTGAAATTGTTGAATGTTATCAGAAGTTGGAGAGAGTTGGCGACTCGACTTCGTTTGAAATGTGTGCGTATTTGTCAATTTATTTGAGTAGCTTCCATACGCTATTTATGTCCTTTGTTTGCACTAATTAATAGACAAATATCATGTGTAAATTATAATAATTTTTGTCGGTGCTATAAGTGAAAACAAAAGAGGGCTGACTATATTATATATAGGTGCAGAAATAATATGAGAATACCATTTTTGTTTTGTTTTGTTTTGTTTTGTATTGCAGGCATCACAAGATAGGAAGAGCTTGGATGTATGAGCAAACCATTTTTGTTGGAAACATGGATCCAGTAAGATATTATTTAGAGTAAACTGTAATTTTACCCCCTGAGGTTAGGGGGCATTGGTATGTCTACCCCCCTAAGGAAATAATTGCAATTTTACTCCCCACTGTTTGGGGTTATGTCGCAACCTTACCCCCTGTTAACAGATTCTGTTAGTCAACGTTTGTTTTGACTGTTATAATGTGTGAAAAGTCATTTTTGCCCCTGTCTTATTAAAATTATATAAAAAATCAAGATTCATGTTCATCAGATCATTCTTTTCTTCATCATCAGTTCATCATCAACGAAACAAGTTCATCATCATCATCCAGATCAACGAAACACGAAATCAACGAAACAAGTTCAGATCCACAACACAAATCATAAAATCAACGAAACAAGTTCATCATCATCATCCTCATCATCATCAGGTTCATCATCATCAGTTCCTTCTCCATTCAAAACCCTAACTAATCACCAACAAATCCACCAAATGTATATTCATCCATCATCGTCATCTTCTCCATTTCTCCGGTGACTGAGTTGCCACAAAAGATATTGACTGCTGTTCTTCAGATTCAACACTCATGGTTTCCTGCATCTTCATCGTCACCTCCAAATCTCCTCTTGAAGTTGATCATCGCCATCTTTATTGGGCGTGGATCTGGTTGCATCAAACACATAGTTGGATCTGGTTTCCTGCAGGTACCAGCTTACAATCCCAACATTATTATTACCTGCATCTTCTTCCATCATTCTCAAATCAAAACACAGTCTCAACCCGCCATTAACCCGCCATTAACCCGAACAGGAATTCATACCTGATATCTGCCCCGTCTGCCGAGCCAACCTTGTTCCTGGCGATGATTCTGTTTCGATCTCCATTGTCCAAGATCCGGTGCCAACCAAATCACTGAGTGATAAACCGATATTTCCTAGATTGTTTGAGAAATTCAGATCTCATTCAACCGGACATTCAGTGGGTGAGAACCTGGAGCGGTTCACGTTGCGGCTACCTGAGGACGTGAGGAAGCAGGTGGTGAACCGTGCTCTGTTAGTCGGAGAAGAAAGTGGGAAGAAGGGGTACAGGACCACTGGCGGAAGGAAATCTTACAAGCGGCTGGAGAGCTTAGATCGTGTTGTGGTGGGGGTGAGGTCAGAGCGGTGGGTGTTCCCTAGAGCTTTGAGTCGGGCCTTCCTGATATAACGCTGGTTTCTGTTTGTGAAACGAAGAAGAAGAAGAAGAAAACGGCTGTTGAACATTATCTTAAGGTTAGGGTTGTTTTGTTTAAATAATAATAATAATAATGGTTTGGCAAAATTACCTATTTACCCTTTGACTCAACCCTTGTTATGTTGACTGTTAAGCAAAATTGACTCCGGGGGGTAAGGTTGCGACGTAACCCCAAATAGTGGGGGGTAAAAATGCAATTACTTCCTTAGGGGGTAGACATGCCAATGCCCCCTAACCTCAGGGGGTAAAACTGCAGTTTACTCTATTATTTAATACACACACATGAATATCATTGATATTTTCTGATAGAAGTTTTGTGGACTTGTATATTTGTATCAATCATGACTTGCCACAACATTTTGAAGGATGTGGATGAGAAACGGCTCTATGATACTCAGTTATTGTGAAAAATCCAAATAGTGGCGAAGCTTGACAATGAAGACGTGGGGTCGAAAACGTATATACCAAAAAAAATTATATAGAACCGGGGGGTCGAAAACGTATATACCCAAAAATTTCTATACGAAAACTACATATATAACACTAATGAGTGAAAAGTTCGGGGGGTTGGGCGCCCTCCGGACCCCTCTTAAGCTACGCCCCTGAATCCAAATTAAGGTAAACATAATGTAATTCCATTGTTATTAGCAAAT
Organism: Helianthus annuus; assembly: GCF_002127325.2. Taxonomy (NCBI): domain Eukaryota; kingdom Viridiplantae; phylum Streptophyta; class Magnoliopsida; order Asterales; family Asteraceae; genus Helianthus; species Helianthus annuus. The sequence continues at coordinate 92,021,555 of NC_035435.2, read as the reverse complement.
AGTGATATTGTTTCTAAGTTAATTGCATATATATTTTTTTTTATATTTTAACTAATTCAGTATTTCTTATCTATACTACTTTATAAAGCATATAGGAAGGATAGAATGGTCATTTGCCACTTTACAAGTCTTTAAAGCCCATTGTACAAACCTGTTAAGCACAAAGTGTTGAAAAATCCTTCAACACACGCGGAGCAGCTCATACAAACTAACCGGATCTCTTTGACCCGTTTTACCCAAATGGATCCAATATATACCTTCTTTCACTCACTCTAAACCCTAATATTCATTTCATTCACATCCGCCCCCATCCTTCTTCTTCTTCTCTCTCTCTCTCTCTCACCAGACGCGGTTCTAGGGTTTCAAAACCAGGCGCTCCAAGATCAAGATCTAGGGTTTCTCTATGATGAATCTCTTTACATCCGACACCAGATCGTCGTTGAGTTGTTCGTGTTAGGGTGATTTTTGTAGCTGATTTTGTTTGTAGCTGTTTATCTTGCAAGTATCATCTGGTATGTTTGTTGCTGCTTTTGTTTGTAGCTGATTTTGTTTGTAGCTGATTTTTTTCTAGCTGATTTTGAGTTTGTTTTGTTTCTTCTGTTATAGATGAAGATGGAGCGGTGGAGATACCATCGACTTAGATCTACCTTACCACCGTCGAGCAAGGTACTTTTTTCTGTTGAAATTTCTCAGATCTACCGTTTTTTGAGGATTTTTTATGAATATTGACAGATCTGAGGTTACACGACTTGCAGATCTGAGTTCTTAGAGGAATATTGACAGCCCGGATCTGGTATGTTTGTAGCTGATTTTGTTTGTTAAAGATCTGGTATGTTTGTAGCTTATTATGTTTGTTATAGATCTATGTTACTGATAAGATTCAGTTTTGCTTTTACAGTTGCCGGTGGGTTGTAAAGGAGTTGTGTACTCCGGATTTTGTGTTCTTAATCTGTTTGAACTGAAAGTGTTTAAGGCTGTGATGCAAAAGCTGAGCTTGTGTTCTTAATCTGTCTGAACTGAAAGTGTCGACTCTATGATGCATAAGCTGAGCTTGTGTTCTTAATATGTCTGAACTGAAACTGTTAAGGCTATGATGCATAAGCTGAGCCTGTGAGGTTACATATGTGTTTCTTGTGCTTAAAACACTTGTACATCATGCTTTAAAGGTTGTTTAAGTTTAATGGCAAATTACTCTTGTACATCATGCTTTAAAGCGGGGTTACATAACACAATAGACTGTGATGATGATTGTATTTTGAGGGTACATAGAAGATCCGAGTAGCATCTTGGCGGGGCAATATCCAGGTTGCATAGTTCTCACTTTGCAACCGTGTGTTGCAGCCATGGCTTTACCCGTAGTTGTGTTCATGTCTCAATTACATGTCTAAGTCTTCCAGATTGTTTTGAAAGAGAGTATATATTGGATCCATTTGATTAAAATGGGTCAAATGCATCCGGTTAGTTTATATGAGCTGGTCCGCGTGTTGAAGGATTTTTCAACACCTTTGTGCTTTAAAGGTTGTACAATGGGTTTTCAACACCTTTGTGCTTTAAAGGTTGACTATTATTGATTTGATTGTTTTAATGTTCTTTAGTTTTATATGCAAGTACTTGATACAGTTATGTTTTAGGTTTAAACTCTAAGAGTGATGTCTACAGCTTTGGGGCGGTTCTTCTTGAAGTGCTCATTTTGAAATGAGTCGGAGCGAACGTAGCTGCAGCGAGGTTGATGCGTCCAACAATACACGGTGGTTGATGCGATTGATTTTTATCTGTCCTATTTGGCACTTAAGGTTACAAATCAAATTGTCATTGGCCTAAACCCATCCTGACCCGCCACCCCGCTTGACCCAACCCAATGTGCTAATAAATGGTGTTTGCGTGTTCGCTTTTGGTTATTGGTGGCAATCATGACCCGTTCTTTAAATAATGAGTTAATTTGGGGGAAAATGTATACAGGTTCATCTTGGTAAAGATGGAATGCTATTGGAATCTTTTCCTACGCGAGATAAAGAGCGGATTAAAGCGGCTATAGAGAAGTACACAACACCTGCTCCTGCTGCGTCTCAAGACGCCTAGGGTATTCTGGTAATATGGATTTGAATTTGCAGATAATATAATTAGTTAAAACTTGCATGGAGCTCTATATATAATCCAATCCGTGCTGCATTGTAACATATAGAGTTTGTAGTCCATCAGTATAAGATATTACTCATTTTAGTCATTCATATTCCTATTTTGTGGGGTACAAAAGAAAGAGATAAAAATGAGACAATTGATATAAATGAATAAAACGTATTTTGTTACAGGAAAAGTCAAATAAATATTTGTTTCTCAACTTTGTTGAACTGCTATTTGTGCAGTAATATCTATTTTTTGTTTGTGTAGTTTTAGTTTCAGGTTATATGAAACAATTTACCAGTATTATTTTTGGGAAAAAGTGTTTATACGCGGATTTGTGATCCATAAATTGTTTTTGTTATATTTTTTTTTCATTCGTCGGAATATGTAGTTATGTATATAGGTATTATAACGATAACCATCTTTATTATTTTAAATATTTTAATAAAACTATAATTTAAAAAAAAGTTGGTTAAAACCGCCAAACTGGATGGTCTCTGACCATAAAATCCATCCGGTTTGGTTTGTTGTTTCTCAAACCCACATTCAACAATTCTGCATAGAATTTTCGTAATACTGACTGAATAAAGTTATTTATTTTGAAGATCCACTGGCCTGTAAAGATAAAGAAGGGATCCGAGGGCTTTAAGCCCGAGAATCTTGTTCCAGTAACATGGAAAGCAATGGAGAAACTGTATATATACCCAATATGAAAGACAGGTATATATAGTTTTTTTAACAATTTAATCAAATTTTGATATTATTCTATTGTTATCAGCTAATATTTTTTTTCCTTAAAACCTCAGGGAAAAGCTAAGAAAGTTGTACAGGCGCAGAATCTTTGGTTTGAAGTTCTAACATCCCAAATAGAAACAGGGACCCCAAATCTGGAATTTTGTGTTAGGCTCATGTGATGTTATAAATTCACACCCTTCAACACGCGCATGTAAGTGGTGATATTGTCCCGTTTACCTTTAAAATGGATCGATTTGGGTTCATTTCGGTGGGCTGAGTTGGAGGTCACAAGGTAGAGGTTGTGATATTTGTGTAGTTCAAAACAGGTCAGTTTGGGTTGGCTACATTTCTTGGTTATACCCGTTTGACCCGTTAGAAACTAAACATGACTTATTGGATGCATGTACATTTTCTGACAACCAAGGTAAGTCTAATGACTTTTTTTAATCTGTTTTGGTCACGTGCTTCGGTTTTTGTTAGTTCTTGCAACGGATGATAAATTTTTGTAATTTTGGGGATTGTAGATGGCTGTGCTGGTAACTCAGTGGCGAAGAAAGGTGGTGTTGTCTGTGACTGTTGGTGAGTAGAGGAGTGAACATCGGCAACAGCAGAAGAACAAGTCGTCGGGCAATGGTGGTGGTGTACCAGGTTGGTGATGCTTCGGTGGCAGATTAAGTTTTGGAGGGTTCAGGACTGTTTTGGTGTGTTTGGCTCTTGGTCAAAGCTTGGTCAACACAAAGAGCAAGACCAGTCAAATACTGGTCGGCTCAGTCAAAGTGGGTCGACAGGGTCAGATCAAAGCTCGAGTGTCATACGGTGGTCTGTTTTATGTTCGGGTGTTTATCAGCATTTTGGATAACATACCAAAAGAGGATGCTGTTGAATATGTGTTTGATCTAATTGATGAAGAAGATATTTATGACCTTTCTTTTGATTCACTTTCAATTTTCTATTTTTTATATGTTGTCGTTTGACGGTTTGTATAATTTACAACAGGTTATGTGATTTTTTTCACTGAATAACATTTTTTGTATAATTTACACAATTATGCTTCATATAGTCAAATCTGACTTATACATAATATTTATATTATGTAAATTTATCTAATAAATTAAGTAAAATTTACATAAAAAATAGATTCGTTTAGGCTTGGATGTCATGATAAGTGTAGCTAGGGCTCGAACTCTATTATTAAAGGTGCTTCATTATAGTGGTGATTAGTGATGTGGTGTCTGAACTCGCCATGGGGTTCAAATGTTCAATCTCTGATAATGGGGTAGTAAATTTGATCTATTCTAACACCGTAAATTCTTAAATGGGTAAGTTGGACCATGCTGCATTTGTTACTATGGTCATTTATGTTTCCTGGGTTATTAGAAAAATTAAAATATATGATCACAAAGAGTTTATAATCCTAAGCATGATCATAGAACTGATGAGAAATGTATTAAAGGGTCTGTTGTACTAAATTCACATAAATTTGACCCAAGTTCTCCTAAGTAAATGATTTAAGAATTAACTAGACTCTATAAAAGCAATTTACTCTTTTAGAAATTAAAATTTTGTTTGGTTGATTGCAGCCATTGATATTTTTTTAGGTAAAACGATGGATGACATAAAAGCGGTACGAATTTGGTAAAGTACCGAAATACCGGTACCGATACCGTTACCGTACCAGTACCGAATCTATAAATACGGTGAATGAAGTGAAATGTTGTTAATCTCAGAAAACATAAAATTCAAATGTAATAGTTCCAATGATATAAGCTAAGATAACTGCATAAATTCCAATCGCAAAGCCAATACCCTATAATATTAATCATCAGAATTCAGATGGTAAAGTCCCAACAGGATCATTCACAATTCCAATCATACAAACATATCATGAATAAGAAAACTAACTTAAGTACTATACAATATATCACGAGACGACTGATAAACTAACGGTAAACGAGTATCCTATTGTAAATCGTCACCCCGCCGCATCGCGCGGGTAGAGGACTAGTCCATAAAAATGCATAAACTTAACGTAATCGGTTAATAAGGTGGATGTGATGTGGAAATGGTCATTTCGTCAACCCCAAAGTACCTAAAATAGAAAAAAAAGACTTGAAAGTTGGATAACATAAATTTAATTGTTTGAAGTTATTAAACTTTGTAAGTATTTATAAAAGAGAAAATATTATATTCTACCCAAAATAGAAGTTTGGGAAAAGTTGGTTATCTATGCCCTTCTGAACTAAATTAAATGGTAGATGGAAGCAATTCTTTGTATTCATGTAACGGGTTAGATTACGGTACAAATCATATTTATCCTATAAACCGTAAAAACAGATCATAACACTTAAAAAAAATTAAATGAACACATACTAAAACAATATATACATAAAAGTAACACTTTTGAATTATATTAGCACATGAAAATTAATTAAGATAATTGATTTTAGCACATATGTGAATGATCTCAACACTTTTCTTTTTCAGCACATTGAAAAGAAAAGGAAAATCCAAATAAAGAATTAATTGATTGATAGCTTAATTATAGCGAATTCAATATAATTGATATTATTTAGGTTATTACTTTACCATTTCTCTATAATTGGTTGGATAACACATGACAATTTTTAAATAATTCTTACTATTTGTATACGAAATATGGTTTGTATTTTATTCTAACACCTTATGTAAATATCTTTTCCTTTTTATAGTGTACAACGTTATCTTGATTTCATATATATTTATAATTATTATCTTAATATATTTGAATATTTGACTCCGGAAGGCCATGTATACCTAACTATGTTTTAAGGTAATTATTTGAGTGACGATACTCATCTTTTTTTTAAAGGAAAACCTCATTAAAACGACCAACCCGAAAAACCGAGCGGCCAAAACTACACCCAACGACTATACAAATTTACACCAGTCTACCCAAGAAACATCTATACATTTGGATCTATTTTTAAACCAAAGAAACCCGAGACACCTGATAGATAGAGCTGAACACCTCCTCGACCTTCGGAATTTTAGCGTTAAAAACCACGTCGTTCCTTGCCTTCCAAATCATCCAACAAGTAAAAATCACAATACCCTGATATGCCAAAAGACACTTACCTTGCAACCCACAGAACCGGTGAGCATTCAACACGTCTTTGAACGAGAAAGCTACAAGAAACGGGACTTTACACCACGCGCTAACCTTCAACCAAACAGACGTAGCGAAGCTACAAGCCGTAAATAAGTGAACCGCAGATTCATCACCAGACTCACACATCGGACAAACCACATCGGGAACAGGGATATTATGAATACATAATTCCACCCTTGTAGGAAGTCTCTCCATAACAGCCCTCCACGCAAAAATGTTGCATTTGATTGGAATCCATCTACACCATTCCCATGAAAACCTGCCTTCGACAACAACCTCAGAGCCCAAAAGATCATACACGATACTCATCTTTAAAATTGAAATAATCATGTTCTTAGCAGTAATATTACTTTACTGGAGTATTACTAGGAATATTTTTTGTAGTCGACCACTTTTAGCAACGATCAAAATTTTGTTTTTGGGATAAAAAGAAAATGCATTCGACACAAGATTAGATATTTAGAGTGTGAAGAGGATGGTTTATATACGTTGGTCAAGAACTATTTACATGTATTGGATCTTCATCTGTTCAAGTGTAATTTTAATAAAATAAAATCTGAGTTGGGACATTCACGTTTCTGTCTACAAGTTCCACCACAACCGTATAGTTTCGTATTAAATTGTGTTATCATACATATAATCTTTTATGAAACAACCATGGCCTAAACACCTTAAATAGAATTCGTAGGTAAATTATAAGCATGGACTTTTAATTACTATATTGATAAAAGTGTACGTCTATTTAATTAGGACAAAAGGTGGTTGCTATCATTCTAATTATTATCATATACTACAAAAAGCAACTTAGATTGCGTTTAACGAACCAACGCGTTGCTTCGTTGGAAGGCACCATTTCAGTGAAAATATAAGTTGCTTTTAGAGTTACAATTGCATTGCTTCTTCGGAATGAAAGGCACCAACTTTTTCATATTCAAAATATCTACATCATCAACCTTTTCCACCAACACTACCACAAACTTTCGTCCGTAACCGTCCACGCCTGTTTCTTGACGTCAGGTTATTTTCTCTATCTTCAATCCCTTCTCCCTTTATATTTCTGTGTTTATGATCTTCGACAATCCTATTCATCCTACTTTGTGCCCATCTGCTTCAATTGTTCCATCTACAGTGTTACTTTCGGTATGTTTCACTACGATCGCTATATGTTTTCGTTATTGTGATTCAAAAATTGTCAGTAGAAAAACAATTGTATCCTCGTTTGCTCTTATGATGGTGATTAATCTCGTTGTTTTACCATTATTAGATTCTCTGTTTACTTTGATACGTACAATTCTTTTGATTGAAAACGGAGATGTAGATGAACCAATAAAACGTGAACAAGTAAAAAAAATTCAAAATTATACCCTTATACATTTACCAACTTAGGTTATGTCCCATTTGTTTAAAAGTCGCACCCTTTAGTTTATTTTACTCACACCCTTTCATTTAATTATATTATATATAACATAAATTGTGTCTCTTCACATCACACCCCTTAAATAAGACACCTTTTAACATTATTTTCCCTCACACTCATTAAATATTTAATTAACACACACCTTGCTTTAGGTTTATCTTATTACAACTTTATTCTACATATACATATGTTATCATAATAATAATCAAATAACATCCTATTTACGAGACGCAAGATTCCTCTTCCCTCTTCTTCTCATATCCCAACCGCCCAGATTAACCCTCTCCCTATTCCTCTATCCTTCTTACTTTGTTCATCCACTATTAAAGTTACAGATACATTGGTTTTACTGTGTTCCTTCGATTAAACTATGTTAATTCGATTCCACTGTGTTCATTTAAATCCTATATTCTGTGTTCATGGTTTCAATTAGGGTAAATTATTTGATTATTGAAAATTGTTTCACCCCCTCCACTTGAAATTAGGATTATGTGTTTCTATTTATGTGTTTCACCCTGTCCTCATAGTAAATTATATGATTAGTGAAAATTATTTCACCCTCTCCTTATATTTATGTGTTTATAGATGCCTTTTCATATAACTATAAAAAGCAACAAAGATAACCAAAAATTGACTCCCATCCCTTCAAACAACTAACAATTAACTTTTATCTATCCCCTTTGCCTTTTATCTATCCTCTTTGCGCTCCTTCAAACACACCTCTGTATAAATTTCCACCACATAACCCATCGAATGGGTAGCAATCACAACTAAACAACATCTATACCATATTAACTAATTAAAAAATTGCGACTTTATTCCTTTCGAATGTCGAATAGGACGACAATCATAATAAGTAACATAAATATACTCAATTAAAAAAGTAACAAACACGCCTTTCCGTCGAGCGATTAAAACGGTTATCACAGCCATTCACCGCCCCTTTTCGTTATGCATAAATACCTTATATCTCCAGAATAGTGGTACGAATTCGATCTTGACGATCAGAACCTCTCGGTTGTTTGAGCGAATTTTAGAATAGGATCAAACCTGATTTCGTCATGATGGTGATGATCCGCCGGATAATCGGATCATGATTGTCACACCCCCAAAAATATCCCGAGCGGAAACCCCTGCGAGGCGTGTGACGTACCAGGATCTAGCCACCAATCACATTGAACTCATACAATAGTTTGAAGTAAAAGTTTTCATTCATTAAGATAAAGCATAACAAAACATTATTTATAAACTTAGTGTGTTCAGCGGAAGCATAATACAATGTTTAATCAAGTCAAAGCTCAAGTGTATGTAACCAAATTGTCTTGTTTTGTATTTCCATGTATCTCGACCCATGACCACTCCAGCATCCTAGATAGCAAGTTCCACATCCACATATCTAATAACCTGCGAGCATGCAACAAGTGTATAAGCATAACGCTGGCGAGTTCACAATTTTGTAAAAACGTTTAGTTGTCAAAGGTTTAGTTCCAATTCAAAAGCAATGTTGATAATAACTCGATACCGTACAAGATGGCGTCAGTTTGTTTGCGTGTCCCCAATGCCCCCTATCAAAGCATTGGTCATGATTAAGGTCATTAGTTCACGCTCGTCCTCTCAGGTACGGTGTGAGGTTGCCAAGCCTAATAGCGCTATCAATTAATACCCCGTTACCTCTCAGGTAACTATTCGGTAGAAGATGGGACTTAAGGTGATAGGAGTGAGTGTATTATCCAACATCCCACTTTTTACCCAAAAAGACGTATTCCCCTCAGGAATGCCCATTTGATTGTCCCACCCACCGGGACGCATGCTCAAGAGGAGTGAACTCACCTTAGATAGCTCGGTGTGACATGTTACCCATTCCATGTTGGTCAACCAAACCCTACCGTGGTTACCAAAGATAGTCAGTTTCGTATGCACATTGATCATGTATTTTTCATACACATTACACACATAGTGTACAAGTAATACACACGTCACTATGCAAGTCATAGCAAGACATCGTATAGTACAATAACCCCTAGCATCATATAGCATGCATTCAAGTCATATACAAGTTCTCATCACGAGTTCATGCTTCACGAGACGTTTAACAGTTACTCATTGTTCAACTCATTGTTCATAAAAGTGTGCAACTCAATCAAGTTAATGGCCCACTCGATAGTGTGCGACCCAGTTACAAGTGTGAAATCCATATGTGTACTCGGCCCAACCAAACATGAAAACCCAATGGACTGTGCGATTAGATGTAAGTGTGTGATCTATGTCATTCGAGGCCTAGCCCAAGTGTACCACGGACAATGTGCGGCCCAACATCACCGGCCCAGTTGTATAGCATACGATTGGACTAAGGTGTGCGATCTATATTTTATTTGTGGTCCAGTAACGTTTATAATCTAAATGGACATAAGGCCCAACTGTATGGTGCGGCCCACTATTGGGTGTGCGACGTGCCACTAAGTGTGCGATCACATTGCACTTGTGCGGTTTACTTCAGGTGTGCGATCAATGATCGCACAATGGGTCTTGGGTGCTAGAGTCTAGTGTGTGACTGGAAATGTGCAAGATCAGTTAATCAATTCCAATAATTGCGGCCAATCAGTTACATAAAATTAAAAAAACTTTCCATAACATCTTGCAACCCAAATCATCATCAAATTATTAACAGAATTTTAGCACAAGATCAACATTCAATCGAATCAAACAACACAATCATCTACATTCAAATCTACTACCAAACTCGATTTACTAGTTCACTGCTTCAACAAATTCATCTAATTCTATCATGTACATGAACCCTAAACAGTAAATAATCATCATAGCAACTACACTCATGGCAATCATTATCATTCCATCCCCCATATGTCACAACAGTTGGTGATCAAAGATCACTTCAAAATCCTATCATTAAGCATCCCTGATTACCAAACATTAGTCATGATCGATCAGGTTCAACAAGATTCCTACCCAAACCCTAAGTCATAACCCACATTCAGTATTAAATGAATTTTATCATAAACCCCCTACTATCATGACATCGAATATCAATCACTAAGAAATAACACAATCAAACATAACAATGAAAGATTCATTTACAAGGACGATAACTAACCAAAGGACTGAGTGTACGAGGGTGCTTAGACGAACAAGGAGGAGAGCTTCGGATGAGGACTTCAGCCGTCGAACTGTGGGAGGGAAAGAGACGTCGCCGTCTAGTGATAGAGGGGATCAGGGTTTGCAACTGATGAGGGAAACCGATTGTGTGCAAAACTCCTCATGCATGCCCGTACAAAAGACTAAATTGAGCTCAGTTTGGGATCGAGAACAGTTTAGGCCGAGGAGGGAGAGTGGTCGAGGAGGGGTGTGCGACCCAAAGATCTTGTGCGATTAAACATGTGACACCAATTCACTTATGACATTCAAGAAATTCAAACATATATCTGGCACATACAATCTAGTTTACATAACAACCTTCAAATCACAACGCACAGTGAAACCTGAAAAGATCAGTAAAGTAAGGGTTTGGAAATACGAGTTGTCACATCGTCTCCAACTTGAAAGAAATTTTGTCCCGAAATTTGATAAGCTGCAAAATGAAGTGAAGTGGCAGTTCAAGTGGATTTTCCTCGGGTGTTACATCATCCCCAACTTGAAAGGAATTTCACCCTGAAATTCACCAGTTGCATCAGAATTTGATCCATCAGTTAGAACAGTGTTGAGGATACTTGTGCTTTATCTGGTTCTCGCATTCCCATGTGAATTCTGGTTCACGTCTTGAGTTCCAACGAACTCTCGATATTGGAATTCAACTGTGCTTTGGTTCCTCAACAAGCTGTTACTTATCATCGATTTTTGGTTCTTGCAAAGAGGTCGCTAGTGTGTTGTCTGGCAACCACTTTTTCGGATTTGGGACGTGAACAACAGTGTGAACATTGCCCAGTTCGTCAGATGACTCGAGTTGGTAGGCCACTTTACCGATTCTTTCCTGAATCCCGAATGGCCTAACGTGTCATCAGTTAAGTTTGTCGCGCTTCCCAAAGGGCACCACACCCTCCCAAGGTGAAACTTCCAACATAACACGATTTCCTACTATGAATTCTAAGGGTTTCCTATGCTTAACAACTTTTCTGGCGGTCACGCGCTGCCACCATACGATTCCTAATCTGAACAATCCTTCCAGAGTTTTTGAATACAAGTCCTGGACCCGTGACTAGGCTGTCACCCACCTTAGTCTAACAAGGGGATCGGCATTGTGGTCCATACAATGCCTCAAAAGAAGCTGCCTGAATACTAGAATGGTAACCGCTGCAGTAAAACTCTACCAAAGGTAAATGTCTTTCCAACTTTTACCAAAGTCAATCACACATGATCGCAGCATGTCTTCATGTGTCCGGATGGCTCGTTTGCTTTGACCATCTGTTTGAGGATGATAAACAGTGCTCATGTCTAGACGCGAGCCACAGGATTTGTGTGTTGTCTTCCACAAATCGGGTATAAACGCAGATCAAAATCAGAGGTAATAGAAGTTGGCATCCCATGCTTAGAAACCGCCTCTCTTAGAGAAATATTCACAAGCTACAAAGACTCGTCAGTTTCCTTGATTGCAAGAAAGTGTGCTGGTTACGTGAGACAATCAGCGATTACCCAGGTGATATCATTTCTGTTTCGAGTTTTAGGTAGACCAGTGACAAAATCCATGGCAGTATGTTCCCATTTCCATATGGGTGTTTTTGGTTGCTGACACAAACAAGAAGGTTTCTGATATTCCACCTTGACTTTCGCACAAGTCAAACATCGTTCACATACATTGTTATGTGGGCCTTCATGCCCAGTCACAAGTACAAGATCCTTAGATCCTAATACATTCTGTCAAAACCAAGACGAGTAGAATACCGAGACTTGTGTGCTTCACCCAGCACAAGTTCCATAAGGTTGCCGTATATTGGGACCTATATTCACCCTATAAAGTAGCGAATACCGTCCGATTTTGCCAAAAGTTGTTTCCCCATGCCTCGCACGGATTCAGCTTAAAGTTTCTCTTCTTTCAATGCTTCGGTTTGGGCAGAACAAATCTGATCAGGTAGGTTAGAGTCGATGGTGAGCTGCAAAGCTCGTGCACATTTGGGGTTCACAATCGTAATCGTTCAAGAGTTCCATCCAGCGACGCCGTCGCATGTTTAACTCTTTCTGATCAAAGATATGCTGAAGACCCTTGTGATCGGTCTAAATAGTGCATTTGGTACCGTACATGTAATGCCTCCAGATATGAATTCCGAAGACCATGGCTTCCACCCCAGGTTGTGAGTCATGCAATTCTTCTTGTAAATCTACAACTGTTGAGAAAAAGTAAACTATCACTTTCTCGAGTTGCATCAACGTGCAACCGAGACCCTGAATCGAAACGTCATGGTACACTACCAGATCACCCGTACCCTCGGGTAAGGACAATACTCAGTGCATTGTAGAGTTTGGTTTCACAGCTGAAAAGACGTTCTCCTGTTTTGTCCTCCACAAATACAAAGCACCCTGCTGTGTTAAAGCGATAAAAGTTGTGCGATCTTTGAAAATCCCTTGATGGATCTGCGACGGTACTTAATGAGACCAAGAAATTGCCGCACCTCCGAAGGACCCTTCGGTGCCGTTCAATTTCTAATAGAATGGATCTTAGCGGAATCCACATGTATTCCCAATTCGCTGACTATGTGACCAAAAATATGTAATCTCGAATCGAGAAGCCACATTTAGAAAGACGTCCTGTAGAGTTGCTCCTCCCTCATGAGCTCTAAGATAAGATACAAGTGTCGCTCATGGTGTTCCTTTCTCCTGGAAATGATTCAAAACGTCATCAATAAACACGGTTGACGAATTCAGCGAGATGAGGTTGACTCATATGATTCATTTGATCCATAAGGCTGCTGGTGTGTTGGGTAACTTGAATGATATGAACAGAAAATCATAATGGCCGTACTGCGTTCGAAACGCCTTTTTAGGAACATCCACCTCTTGGACTTCCATTTGATGATAGCCCGTTCGTTAGTCAACCCTCGAATAGGAGCTTGACCCTCGCAACTGGTCAAAAGATTGTCAATACATTGTCGAGGCTAACGGTTCTTCATAGTCACCTTGTTGAGTTCTCGATAATCAGTACACATACGAAAAGGTCTTTCATTTTTCTTCACGAATAGAACTGGGGCTCCCCCAAGGCGAAAACCAGGTCCGACAAAACCCCTGTTCAACAGTTCCTGAAGTTGATTAGACAGTTCATGCGACCCTCCTGGTGCAAGATGATAAGGAATACGAGTAATTAGGGCTGCTTCTGACGTGAGATCAATATGTGATTCCACCTGACTTTGTGGAAGTAATACCTGGAAGTTCTTAGGGAAACTCATCGGGAAAACCACGAACCATTGGTAGATCTTCAATCTTCTTTTCCTCAGGCTGTGTATTGGTAACCAGTGATAGAGTAGCAGGGTAGCTGAAACACCTCTGGGCTTCCGTCACTGAAGTGATACTGACAACTAGTGAATCTCCACCAGGGAAAGATGTACATGCGATTTTTCTCCTTACATAGAATTTCTGCTCGAGGCTTGGTTATCCAGTTCATAGCAACGACTACATCGAAGCTTCTAAAAGTAGTAGGGAGGAGGTCAATGTCAGACACTTGACCTGAAAGATCGAGCTTGCACCCTAACTGAACGTATGAGGCTTCTCTTGGTATGTCATCAGCCAGTTCTACAACGTGTCTGGTCTCGAGAGATGTCGGAGTGGAATCAGAACAGAGGCGAAGGGATTAGCTACATAAAACGTACAGATCCCCATGTTGCTATCATACCTGGCGTCACCCACACCAATCTTAAATGCTCTTCCACGAGCACCACATCTAGTGTCGTTGTTATCGTTACAAGGATTCCTAATGTTGTCATTGTTCCCTTGGTTGTTGATGTCTTGACTAAACAACGGCCCATCCTTGTCGAAGTCACCTTCATTTCCATACTGAAGATTATGATTACGAGCACCTTGTTGTCACCGTGGCCATTGCCTCTAATGTTGTTGCTTTGTAAATAGATCTTTGCGATCTTTTGCTAATAGGGTCCACCTTCTCGTTGTTCTTGTCACATCCTCGGGTACTGCCCATGGCGCTAGTAATAACACATCCCATACTCCAGTCGATTTCCAGCATTTATGCCCCGATTGGTTTGTAAGAATTGGCTCCCAGAGTTTGCTGACTAGGGTTAGGGACTCGATTGAAGTCAATCTTCTGGCATTCATTGTCAGTAATCGGGGTCGTCATAATACTAGGGTTGGTAATGTATCACGTTCAACTTCTTGTCCAGCGATCTTGCGAGTCGATTGAATAACCCACGGTAAGTTGTTAGAGAATTACTGAGGCGATGATACTTCTGGATCTTAGACGTCAATTCGTTGAGTTCAAGTACACGAGAAAAGTGAGGAAAGTACAGACCAAACATTCGACGCTTCAACAACTAACTCAGAGACGCTCGCACTAGCACCTAACATTCTTAGATGGTTCTCTAGACGTTCAGATACGTGTTCAGGCAACACTCATTATCATCGAGGTTCATAAGGATTCAGAGGGAAGTGAAAGGATTACGTTCGAATAGGAGGCAATCATCGCTATGACTCCTATAGATCGTTGTGATTCTCATTGGATCGAATAACGAAATGGAACCCCTTTCACACTTGTTAAGCCTCGCTGGGACTCACATGCACCCCACATTATTATTATGTGTGCACCCCTAATAACAATGTGATTTGCATGCTCGTCTCAGTTCCTCCTAACTCGTGTTAAATGGTTCCTGAGACTCGAGTAGCAAGACAAAGGACAGCACAAAACATGGGTCACGAAAGTCTAGGGGAAATGCCACACTATCAATCACAAAACATAGGCAAGTAACACATGAATTCATATCTTGTAGTGCTAATGTGCAATCACATGCAATATCAAATGTAGGTGTTCACTAGTTACGTTGTGCAATAAGTAAACGAGAGATGAACCTTGCAATCTGGAGCTGAGTGTCATGGTCGTATTCAGAACTTGTTCGGGTATAGTCTGGTTTTATAAAAACGTTTTAAAACCAAGTTCACTATAACCAATGGCTCTGATACCAAACTATCACACGCCCAAAAATACCCAGAGCGGAAACCCCCACGAGGCGTGTGACGTACCAGGACCTAGCCACCAATCACATTGAACTAATACAATATTTTGAAGTAAAAGTTTTCGTTCATTAAGATAAAGCATAACAAAAAATTATTTATAAACTCCGTGTGTTCAGCGGAAGCATAATACAATGTTTAATCAAGTCAAAGCCCAAGTATATGTAACCAAATAGTCTTGTTTCGTATTTCCATGTATCTCGACCCATGACCACTCCAGCATCCCAGACAGCAAGTTCCACAGCCACATATCTAATAACCTGCGAGCATGCAACAAGTGTATCAGCATAACGCTGGCGAGTTCACAGTTTTATAAAAATGTTTAGTTGTCAAATGTTTAGTTCCAATTTACGATACACAAGATTCCTCATCCCTCTTCTTCTTCTAACATCCCAACCGCACAGATTAACCCTCTCCCTATTCCTCTATCCTTCTTACTTTGTTCATCCACTATTAAAGTTACAAGTACATTGGTTTTACTGTGTTCCTTCGATTAAACTATGTTAATTCGATTCCACTGTGTTCATTTAAATCCTATATTCTGTGTTCATGGTTTCAATTAGGGTAAATTATATGATTAGTGAAAATTGTTTCACCCCCTCCACTTGAAATTAGGATTATGTGTTTCTATTTATGTGTTTCACCCTGTCCTCATAGTAATTATATAATTAGTGAAAATTGTTTCACCCTCTCCTTATATTTATGTGTTTTTAGATGCCTTTTCATATAACTATAAAAGGCACCAAAGATAACCAAAAATTGACTCCTACCCCTTCAAACAACTAACAGTTAACATTTATCTATCCCCTTTGCCTTTTATCTATCCCCTTTGCGCTCCTTCAGACACACCTCTGCATAAATTTCCACCACAAAACCCATCGAATGGGTAGCAATCCCAACTAAACAACATCTATACCATATTAACTAATTAACAAAACGTTGTGACTTTATTCCTGTCGAATGTCGAATAGGACGACAATCATAAATAAGTAACATAAATATACTTAATTAAAAAAGTAACAGACGCGCCTTTTCGTCGAGCGATTAAAACGGTTATCACAGCCATTCAACGCCCCTTTTCGTTGTGCATAAATACCTTATATATCCATAATAGTGGTACGAATTCGATCTTGACGACCAGAACCTCTCGGTTGTTTGAGCGAATTTTAGAATAGGATAAAACCTGATTTCGTGATGATGTTGATGATCCGCCGGATAATCGGATCATGATTGTCACACCCCCAAAAATACCCCGAGCGGAAACCCCCGCGAGGCGTGTGACGTACCAGGATCTAGCCACCAATCACATTGAACTCATACAATATTTAGAAGTAAAAGTTTTCATTCATTAAGATAAAGCATAACAAAACATTATTTATAAACTCGGTGTGTTCAGCGGAAACATAATACAATGTTTAATCAAGTCAAAGCCCAAGTGTATGTAACCAAATAGTCTTGTTTCGTATTTCCATGTATCTCGACCCATGACCACTCCAGCATCCCAGACAGCAAGTTCCATAGGCACATATCTAATAACCTGCGAGCATGCAACAAGTGTATCAGCATAACGCTAGGGAGTTCACAGTTTTTTAAAAACGTTTCGTTGTCAATTGTTTAGTTCCCATTCAAAAGCAATGTTGATAATAACTCGATACCGTACTAGATGGTGTTAGTTTGTTTGCCCGTCCCCAATGCCCCCTATCAAAGCATTGGTCATGATTAAGGTCATTAGTTCACGCCCGTCCTCTCAGGTACGGTGTGAGGTTGCCAAGCCTAATAGTGCTATCAACTAATACCCCGTTACCTCTCAGGTAACTATTTGGTAGAAGATGGGACTAAAGGTGATAGGATTGAGTGTATTATCCAACATCCCAGTTTTTACCCAAAAAGACGTATTCCTCTTAGGAATACCCATTTGATTGTCCCACCCACCGGGACGCATGCTCAAGAGGAGTGAACTCACCTTAGATTGCTCGGTATGACATGTTATCCATTCCAAGTTGGTCAACCAAACCCTACCGTGGTTACCAAAGATATTTAGTTTCGTATGCACATTGATCACGTATTTTTCATACACATTACACACATAGCGTACAAGTAATACACACGTCACTATGCAAGTCGTAGCAAGACATCGTATACTACAACAACCCTTAACATTATATAGCATGCATTCAAGTCATATGCAAGTTCTCATCACGAGTTCATGCTTCACGAGACGTTTAACAGTTACTCATCGTTCAACTCGTTGTTCATAAAAGTGTGCAACTCAATCAAGTTAATGGCCCACTCGATAGTGTGCGACCCAGTTACAAGTGTGCGATCCATATGTGTACTCAGCCCAACCAAACACGAAAACCCAATGGACTGTGTGATTAGATGTAAGTGTGCAATCTACGTCATTCGAGGCCTAGCCCAAGTGTACCACGAACAGTGTGCGGCCTAACATAGCCGGCCCAGTTGTCAGAAGAAATAAAAGAATTGGGAGAGAGAGAGAGAGAAAGAGCACAAACAATTCCACTTATACATAAAAGCCCTTCTCACCAATGTTCATATGCCAGATGCAGTTATCTGAAGAAATAGAAGAATTGAGAGAGAGAGAGAAAGAGCACAAACAATTCCACTTATACATAAAAGCCCTTTAACTTTTCACCAATGTTCATATTTACATCTAGATTTTAGATAAATAAAGAAATAGAAAACTAGAAACACTTTCCTTCATTACTTTTGAGTTTCTCAACATATACAATGCAGCAACTATGGGTCCATAGCTATACACCATGTTCTTTATAGATTTATTACCATTAATTTTGTGAATGTAAAATGAATATTACATTTTGTTTATCCTTGACGTTTCTATTTAAAATAACCTAAAATACAGAGATTATTTATGATAATGTTACTGTTTAAATTGTTTTAGGGGATTATTGTGATTCAATAACAAAAGGTTGCAAATAGGCTTGCCAATTAACCTCCTTTAATACCAATAGGGTGGTTCGTTGGCAAAAGCTAAACCTTTAAACACCTAGATTTGTAAGTGGGAGGTGTTAAGTTCAAGACTCACAAATTTTAGGGATTAAAGCAGTGGCGGAGCTTGACCAAAAGTTCCGAGGGGCGGAAAGTTATGGGACCCTATATATTGTATAAATATTTAGTCAAAATAATTGGGGGGACAATCCTATATAATTTTAACATTTTCGGACAATCCTATATTGTATAAATATTTAGTTATAATCTTTGTTTTCTAACATCTTTTTTAAACGTTGGTAATATAAATTAAAAAACATTTCATACCACATTGAACCCAGGCCGAAAACATGTACGCGCTAACCGAGACCTTAGCGTTATCAAGCTTCGACCTAAGTTCTACTAACCTTTTCATGTATAGAGACCTTAGAGCGTCTGTCAATTTTATTTGTCTTTGCGGCCTTACTTTCCGCTTTCCAAGGTCTAACTCGTGTATAAAAAATCTGCCCCCTTCTAATCAAAAATTCATATTCCTATGCTGTTTTTTGGGAGATCGGTGTGACGACGAGTGGGGGTTGTTCGACAACTTCAACAAGCTGAGTTGGCGGTGTGGTTGTCTTTTCAACGGTCTTCACTAGCTCTTCGATAAATGAAGGCGTCCACTGTGACAATTGTGACATTTCCACATTCTCCTTATTTGTCTCTTTTTCCGGTGTTTTATCGGTAGGAGTATGTCGTTGTCTACTCGTCACATCTGTGGACGCAACCTTTTTCCTCATTTCCTTTCACATCGTGTGTTTCTCTTTTATTTTCTCACTTTCAGGGTACAACTGAAACCCTTTCATAAAAGTGTTGTTTATCCTCTTCACACATTTGTCAAACTAATTTAAGAATACTTCCAACATTCCTGCATGCACCTCCGTTACATGAATAAAACACAACACATTCTTAAAGCAAGCAACAAAATGAGAAATATGTTTTTGGTTTTACTTTTTTTACTTATGTTTATTCAACGTTTAAGAGTATCTCGTCGCTCTGGCTGGCTTGTGGTGTCGACCCATATTGAGATACCATTAGTATACTAATCTCTCCATCAAACCCAATGTTAATGCCTGACTGACTTTGTTGTGTTTGCCTGTACTCGCCGGTTTCAACGTAGTATTTCTCGATATCTTCTACATTGTAATCAGCAGCAGTTGTCCCACCTTCTACATTCATGTCTTCTCCAATCTCAGCATTTTTGGAAGATTAATGGGAATTTCATCGACAACATCACTTGTGCCTTTATCGACTTCAACATCTGATTTTTTGTTCACATCAAGAGTAGTTTTGGGCCCAACCTTTTCAATCTTTTTTTTTTCGGTACACTTGACTCTGTAGATTTACCATGCATTTTATTGCCTGCCTTCACAACAATCTTTTTCCTCTTCACCACTGCAGTTTTTGTATTGTGTTTTACTGTTTTTTATACAACTTTCTGATCTTCCTTCCCTTCACTTGCTTGAACCTTTTGTTCAGCCTTCTTGACATGTTTTGTGTCAGTCGCTTATTCATCACTTTTTTTTTCAAACGGATATCGTTGAACCGGATGCAGACCCTTTTCATTCTCTAATACTTGCTGAAACCTCACTATGTCCAACTTGATACTAAGTGACTCGATATCGTCTTGTGTAATATCTTCAATGAGATTAACTGATCTTGGCTCATCTTCCCTGAATTTCTTCTGATCACCTATCAACGCCGCCTGTAAAGAAGACGAACAACTGCAGTCAGTTTTACTTTGTTTATATAATGACTGTGTTTTAAGGATATTTATATACATCATGTTGTGTTTTAACAGATCTTTTGCAATTTAATGCTATGAATGTGTTTTAAGTTGTTGTCTATGTCATATTACATGACATTGTGTTTTATGATGTTCAGATTACATCATAATGTGTTTTACAATAGGTTATGTTTTAGTTTGGAGTTTAACAAATCCTTGGCAATTTAAAACACTCTGAATGTGTTTTATGCTGTTATATATGTCACATCACATAAGTTTGTGTGTTAAGGGTTACCTTGTTTTTTTTAAGGTGTCTACCATGTGTTTTACATCAGATGGTGTTTTAACATGCATCAGTCTATGTTGTGTGTTAAGATGTGTTTTAACGCATAATCCAAGTGTGTGTTTAGAAAATTATGTAAGCATTCGGAACATACCACTAACAAAGGCATCGGCCCAAGAAAGCAGTCGTTTGTTGACCATCCTTCCACTTTTCTATCAAGACACCTGATCATGTATTCACACTGGTTAAAAATCCTGATTTCCATCCCTCGATGCATGGCTGGTAGAAACCTCATATTAATTGACGAATTTGTAGTTGTCTCTCCTAGTAGTGTGTTGTAGAATAGCAGGAAGTTCAAGACAAAAATTCCCCCGTTCGCTTTTTGGGCCTGCATGTACGTCTTGAATTGAACATGTGTCAAACGTGCAGGAGCGTTTTCGAATTGGCCTTTCCATTCCGCGACAACCTCATGGGAATCCGCCCTTACTCTCTCAACCTCCTTTATTTCTACCTTCCCTCTAGGTATGCCGAAGATATCATTCACCAATTCCTCCGTGATTTGTATGTGGTAGCTACCGCAATTTAAGACTCGTGTTTTAGGGTCATAGTTTTTTACCAACCACCATCGATGATTTGATCCGAAACCTATGTTCTTGACAGCCGTCCGTTGATTTTCGTTCAAAGATTGCATCAGCTCCCCCATGTGTTTAAGAGCGGTTCGCAACGTTAGTTTCCCATCTGCCAATGGTAGGTAACTTTTGATCGTTGTTGACCGTCTGCGTGTTGTTGAGTTTTCGTTTGACTGAGCAACCGGGGGTCGTTGTGTTTTTTTCAATTAGTGGTTGGTTAGGATCCGACTTCGTTTTTTTTTCCATGGTGGGTTGTCAAAATCATCATCAGAATCTTCTATCGTGGCATCTTACAACACACCAACACATAAAGCTGATTAGTGAGACAAACTTTATTATTAAATAAAATTAGTGTATAATTTCAATTTACCGGGTGCTACTTCATCAGGTTTGTTAACTGTTGGCATAACCGCAGCCTTCTTTTTATTCGGTTTGATTCCAGCTTTCTTGTCCTTCTGCTTCTTATCAGTATTGTTACCCTTCTAATTCGCGTCAGCTACAAAAAGCACATAAAAGGTGATGTTAGTATTGCATTGCATTTAGCCAATTGCACTTCTAACTTACATATAGGCAATTCATGATTTTGGAGGGTATCCGGTTGTAACTTGATGTTTCTATCCATTACATACGGGAAAAGATTTGCAATATCAGACATAAGGGTGCCAGAGCGGTGGTTGTGCACTGTCACCTACATTGTCTACCGTTTCAGTCGTTTTGTTAACTGCTTATAACAAAAAACACAAGTGGCCAGACAAGTAACTATAATTAACCCCCCACCCCCACAAGTAACCGCACCTTGTATAGGCGATGATTCTTCCGTGTCTGATTCGTCCAACCTAATTGGTTGGTCAGGTTTGTTTCTGGGTTTTTTCGAAAGCCATTTTCCCTTTAATCTTACATTCTTTCTCCGTCTTACTGAAAAACATTTTTTTTAAGCATTCGTTTTTTTACATCAACCATATATTCAAAACTAAAACACACACACGCCTTCTATATTGGTTTACAACTATAGCTGGTCATGGAAACCTCTTGTTAGTTACACCCATTTTATAAAACACAATTAAATAAGCCCAAACTGGCAGCTAACATGCAACCCAAACACAATTCATCTGCCCTTTTGCCAACAGACATACAACTACAATTAATTAAAACACAACTGAACTTTTTGGGTTTCATCTGCCCTGCCTTTTTTGTAAACACAACAAGAAATCAGTATGATTATAAAACACACCCACATAAACACATTATAAAACAAATTTAATTTTGGGTTTCAGATGTGCCCAAATCCTGTACGATTGTAAAACACACCCTACATAAACACATTGTAAAACACTTTTATCATAAACAAATCAGTATGATTGTAAAACACACCCACATAAACACATTATAAAGCACATTTAACTTTGGGGTTTAGATGTGCCCAAATCGAGTATGATTGTAAAACGCATCCACATAAACACATTGTAAAACGCATTTAATGGAAGTTGAAACACATACCTACCCCTCCGGGGACTTTCGTTCGGCTTCCGGCAACTATTCCAGTGCTCTCCATCCTTTCCAAAGCTTTTTGCTTTTTGAATCTCTTTCCTGCAACAACGAAATCCCTTCAATGTCAAACACCAAACACCAAACACCAGTAAGATTGCCTGACGGTTATTTGATTGATTTAAAACACTGTAATTGACAAAATTCCCCATACTCTTTTAAAACAATCAATTACTCAAATATTACAAGATTGCCATTTATTTAATCTCAATCTTTAAACACACCCATTGGATGGCCCATATCGCTTCCTAGACTTTCTAGGAAAAACACACTTTCCGCAGGATCCATGATGTGTGTCGGTGTGTATATAATTTAGATGTATATTTAAGCCCCTTTTTACACTTTTAGCCAAGTTTTAAATTTATAAAACACGATATTTACTAACACTAAACACACATATGGGCAAGTGCACCCATCGTGGACGTAGTATAGTGTTGGTAAGATACCGAGGTCGTCCAAGGACACAAGAGCTTTTAATACCGGTTTATCCTCAACGTCTAATCAAATCAAAAAGTGAGAAAAATGTTTTAAACTAAGAAAAATAAAAACTAACTAAATGCTGAAAAATAAAATAAAATAAAAACAGATAGACAAGATGAATCACTTGGATCCGACACGTGTATTAGTATAACCTTTGATTATTTTCGCACTTTTACACTTGTTTAAGAGATTATCTTAGTTATTGTAGTAGGCCCCTCTTTTGAAGGCGACGTTACCCTCAACCCAGTAGTTTGAGTCAGCAAGGATACAATCCTAAAGGGTCGGATTATTGGAAGATAATGAATTAAGTTATTAATGCAAATTGTGGTAGGCCCCGCTTTTGGCGGTGACGTTACCCTCGGCTAAGTAGTCTGAGTCAGCAGGGATACAGTCCTAAATAGCCGGGTTATAGTATTAATAGTAGTTAACTTATGAGGGGGTCAAAGAGTTTGGATCCCCGCCATCCAATACCTATGGGCATTGAAGGAGATCCTACTAAATTTGACCCAGGTCCCAAGCAGGACCTCTAAACGCTGAACAAGGGCAAGACCCTTACCAAACCGTTCCCTTAACCCCCGACCAGGTAGCCAACATACCTCCATATAGACCGTGGAGATATGAATGGTGAAAATCTTTTATTTTATATAGACAGTAAAATAACGCCAAGACACCACGGACAAACGATAAGGAAAGATCACATTCAACATAAGTAAGTAGTTATTAAAGTCATTAATACAAAAACGCCAAGACACCACGGACAAACGATAAGGAAAGATCACCTTCAACATAAGTAAGTAGTTATTAAAGTCATTAATACAAAACCAAATAAAAAGTGCAAAAGATTAAAAATAAAAAGTATTATACTAAACACTTGTCTTCACCAAGTGATGTAAGAAACTTAGGCAAACATGGCCTTGATTGTCAAGAACTCTTACGATCAATCTTGGATCCCGAGACGACTCACACACTCTACGATGGACAATGGATGATGGTGGTGGATGATGGTGTTATGGTGGTGGTGGGTGGTGGATGAAGTGTGAGAGAGGTGGTGTGCCAAGGGATGAAGTGGAATGAAACCAAGCTCCCCTATTTATAGGCTGAACAGAAGGCTGGGCACGGCCCCGTGTCCGCTGGACACGCCCCCGTGCCCGTCTGACATTCTCTCTCTTCATTAATTGTAATTCGCAATTACAATTAATGCGCCTGCTGTACTTTCACCACGCCCCCGTGTTCGCTGGACACGGCCCCGTGGTGGGCAATGGAAGCTTCTACTGGTTTGTCTTTTCTGCTGCTTCCTGGGCACGGCCCCGTGTCCGCTGGACACGGGGCGTGTTCAGTCTTCTGTTTTCTCTTCTTTGCCTTGGGAGGTGCCGTTAAGGGTCCGGGCAGTCTACTTTTGTTCCCTTTCTTGTATTTATGCTAGAATTAGTTGTCTTTTTGCTTCTTTTATGATTTTGAGCTCATTTCATCCTGAAAATACAAAAGGAAGACAAAAACACTCTTTTTCCAACATTAGTACTTAAAAAGGGTTAGTTTTATGCCTTAATTGATGTGATTTATATGTTGCATTTTACACACATCAATCCACTATATATATATATATATATATATATATATATATATATAGGATTAGGTTCAAGAGTGAACACTAGTGTAGCTTGTGAACTGAGTGAACTAATCCTAGCCATACACGTGTGTAGATCAATGGCCAGGATTTGATGTTGAAATACACTAGTGTATTTTACGATTTGATGATTAAATCCTAGCCATACATGTGTGTAAATCAATGGCCAGGATTTGTTCACTCAGTTCGCAAATACACTGGCGTTCACTCCAGAACCCCACCCTATATAGGGTAGGGTTCTAGAGTGAACACTAGGTTGAGAGTAAACTGTGTGAACTAATTTGGGCCATTGAATTACATCATCTAGAGATTTTTAAACAATCGCAAGATTGTAATTATAATGTTGTAACCCCCTTTAAAATAAATGATAGAAGGGTATTTGTGTTTTTTTGTAAATTGCATTTATTGAACAATATAATCAAAATCCCTAAAATCTCGCTAGTTTCCGTATATACAAGATACATAGTTGTTAGTGTATACACATGTGTACAGTCTCGCTAGTACAGTTTATACAATATACACAGCTGTCAATTTATACACATGTGTACAGTCTCGCTAAATATCAGTTTATACAAGATACACAACTGTTAGTTTATACACATATGTATAGTCTTTTATACATCTGTGTATTATATTCAGAAATGGTTACATATATGTATATTAACATTATATAATATATTAGGCATGCACACGAGTAGATTCATATAAAAATTAGGAAATTAATGAAAATCAAACATATCACATGTATGCAAAAATAAATAACTTTATCACATTATCAAAAAAAAATTAATGCTAAAAAATAATTACAATTTCAATCTCAAAGAATTTTTTTAATGTTTATTGAAACTTATAAAAAGCTGTATTATAATATCTATATATGCGGATAATAAAAAAACAATATTCAAGTTAAAACTAAAACAAAATGTATGGATAAAGAAATAATTAAAAATGCAAGAGAGAGAGAGAAAGAGTTAAGAGATGAGAAAATTAAGAGATTTTAATTAAACATACTTGGGTAATGTAAATCTTACCCTTTTAATCTAAAAAATATCAAGGGCCAAGATTAATTCACTCAGTTCACTCTCAAAAAGTTGTTCACTCTTGATCCTAAATAATATCTATATATATAGCGTGAGGTTCATTGGGGAACACTAAAAAAGTGGGGAACAGTGGGGAACCGACTCAAACGAACTCCGATTGGACTCACTGCAGCGGCATTGGAACTGGCTCGTCGAACCCGAACTAGGATCTTTTAACCCTAAACCCTAAATCATAACCCCTAAACCCTAAATATATCAGGGTTTGGCTTTTAGGGTTTAGCTTTATAATTTAGCCTTAGGGTTTAGCTTTAGGGTTTAGATTTAGGGTTTAACGTTTAGCTTTAGGGTTTAGGGTTTAGCTTTAGGGTTTAACTTTAGGTTTAGCCTTTAGGGCTTAACTTTTAGGGTTTATAGTTTAGATATTACGGTTTAGCTTAGGTCTTAGCCTAATTTTTTAGCTTTAGGGTTTAGAGTTTAGGAGTTAGGATTTAGGGTTAAAAGATCTTAGTTAGGGTTTGACGAGCCGGTTCCAACGCCGCTGGAATGAGTCCAATCGGAGTTCGCTTGAGTCGGTTCCCCGCTGTTCCCCACTTTTTTAGTGTTCTCCAATGAACCTTCCCATATATATATATATATATATATATAGTGGAGAGTTCAAATGAGAAGAGATTTTTTGTAAGAAGAAAAAAGAAGAAATTTTAACCCATAAGAATGCTTTATTTTACTTCATTTAATATAAGTATTTAATGTTACTATAAGGATACATTGGTAAATCTACATAGGTCATTAATTTCTAGTTCCTTTTTAATAGCTAACTACATTAAATTTTTTGTAACTTAACTTCAAAATATATATTTTTTCAAAAAAAATAAAATAAAATAATTTAAAGTGTAGGATAAATCACGAGTTGTGTAGGATAAATTACGAGTTGTGCAGGATAAATTTCAACGTGTAGGATGAATTTCGAAATATGTAAGATAACTTTTGATATGTGTAGGCAAAAAAAAGTTAGTGTGGAGGATACTAGTCTTTATGACTAATTAATTAGTTAAAAATGATAATAAATGAGATAAGTGAAAAAACTATTTAATGTTTTACAAAATTACCCTTTGTTCTTTTTCTTCTCAATTAAGTTTTTCTTCTCAAATGAACCTTCCCCTATATATATATATATATATATATATATATATATATATATATATATATATATATAGGGGACCGCTAAAATGAAATCCATCTCCAGTTGTAAGAACCATGAGAACTACACCGTACAGGGCGAGTTGGACCAAAATTTTTTTCATAAACGTAGATGCGTGTATTATAAACACACATATGGGCAAGTGCACCCATCGTGGACTTAGTATAGTGTTGGTAAGATACCGAGGTCGTCCAAGGACACAAGAGCTTTTAATACCGGTTTATCCTCAACATCTAATCAAATCAAAAAGTGAGAAAAATGTTTTAAACTAAGAAAAATAAAAACTAACTAAATGCTGAAAAATAAAATAAAATAAAAACAGATAGACAAGATGAATCACTTGGATCCGACACGTGTATTAGTATAACCTTTGATTATTTTCGCACTTTTACACTTGTTTAAGAGATTATCTTAGTTATTGTAGTAGGCCCCTCTTTTGAAGGTGACGTTACCCTCAACCCAGTAGTTTGAGTCAGCAAGGATACAATCCTAAAGGGTCGGATTATTGGAAGATAATGAATTAAGTTATTAATGCAAATTGTGGTAGGCCCCGCTTTTGGCGGTGACGTTACCCTCGGCTAAGTAGTCTGAGTCAGCAGGGATACAGTCCTAAATAGCCGGGTTATAGTATTAATAGTAGTTAACTTATGAGGGGGTCAAAGAGTTTGGATCCCCGCCATCCAATACCTATGGGCATTGAAGGAGATCCTACTAAATTTGACCCAGGTCCCAAGCAGGACCTCTAAACGCTGAACAAGGGCAAGACCCTTACCAAACCGTTCCCTTAACCCCCGACCAGGTAGCCAACATACCTCCATATAGACCGTGGAGATATGAATGGTGAAAATCTTTTATTTTATATAGACAGTAAAATAACGCCAAGACACCACGGACAAACGATAAGGAAAGATCACCTTCAACATAAGTAAGTAGTTATTAAAGTCATTAATACAAAAACGCCAAGACACCACGGACAAACGATAAGGAAAGATCACCTTCAACATAAGTAAGTAGTTATTAAAGTCATTAATACAAAACCAAATAAAAAGTGCAAAAGATTAAAAATAAAAAGTATTATACTAAACACTTGTCTTCACCAAGTGATGTAAGAAACTTAGGCAAACATGGCCTTGATTGTCAAGAACTCTTACGATCAATCTTGGATCCCGAGACGACTCACACACTCTACGATGGACAATGGATGATGGTGGTGGATGATGGTGTTATGGTGGTGGTGGGTGGTGGATGAAGTGTGAGAGAGGTGGTGTGCCAAGGGATGAAGTGGAATGAAACCAAGCTCCCCTATTTATAGGCTGAACAGAAGGCTGGGCACGGCCCCGTGTCCGCTGGACACGCCCCCGTGCCCGTCTGACATTCTCTCTCTTCATTAATTGTAATTCGCAATTACAATTAATGCGCCTGCTGTACTTTCACCATGCCCCCGTGTTCGCTGGACACGGCCCCGTGGTGGGCAATGGAAGCTTCTACTGGTTTGTCTTTTCTGCTGCTTCCTGGGCACGGCCCCGTGTCCGCTGGACACGGGGCGTGTTCAGTCTTCTGTTTTCTCTTCTTTGCCTTGGGAGGTGCCGTTAAGGGTCCGGGCAGTCTACTTTTGTTCCCTTTCTTGTATTTATGCTAGAATTAGTTGTCTTTTTGCTTCTTTTATGATTTTGAGCTCATTTCATCCTGAAAATACAAAAGGAAGACAAAAACACTCTTTTTCCAACATTAGTACTTAAAAAGGGTTAGTTTTATGCCTTAATTGATGTGATTTATATGTTGCATTTTACACACATCAATCCACTATATATATATATATATATATATATATATATATATATATATATATATATATAGGATTAGGTTCAAGAGTGAACACTAGTGTAGCTTGTGAACTGAGTGAACTAATCCTAGCCATACACGTGTGTAGATCAATGGCCAGGATTTGATGTTGAAATACACTAGTGTATTTTACGATTTGATGATTAAATCCTAGCCATACATGTGTGTAAATCAATGGCCAGGATTTGTTCACTCAGTTCGCAAATACACTGGCGTTCACTCCAGAACCCCACCCTATATATATATATAGGAGAAGGATCCGTTTGGAACCACCCTTTATTGCGAGAACCAATGTGAACACAACCAAAAATACCTAAAAATAGCTAAAAAACACACAATTTTTTTTTAACATTTTTTATAAAAAATAGCTACTTTTAGTAGCAAAAAAAAATTTTTTTTAAAAGAAAAAAAATTTTGGCTACTAAAAGTAGCGATTTTAATGTAAAAATATTTAAAAAATTTTTTTGTGTTTTTTTGATTTTTTTAGATTTTTAGGTTTTTGTGGGGGGGGGGTTAGTTTTTACCATTTTTTAGGTTTCTTTTTTTTTGGGGGGGGGGGGGTGGGGGTTAGGCTTTTTTAGGGGTTTTTTTAGCTATTTTAGGTTGTGTTCACATTGGTTCTCGCGGTTCTCGCATGAACCTTACCCTATATATATATATATATATATATATATATATATATATATATATATATATATATATATAGGGTCAGGATTTAGAGAAAACGATGAAAAGTGTGAGAACGGTGAGAACGATTATGAATCGTTCGATCAAAACAATCTATGGACTAGATTGGCGTGGTGGCGTTTCGTAAATAACACGAATTCTATTGAGTCGACGCGCTTCATTAAGGGTAAAAAGGTCTTTACACTTCTATACCAAAATGCCAACTAATGAATAAAACGCCATTACTGGCCAAAACGCATCCCTATATAAACAAAACATTCTCATACATAAGAACACACCTCCCCCAACCTGAAAACGCCATATTTCTACTATATAACATTCATCTTACAACGCCAAAAAATCCAAAACATCAAACACACCTACTCAAAAAACGCCATATTTTACTATATACCAATCATCTTAGAAAACGCCAAATCTCTCAAATATCAAATATTTTCAAAAATGGAATTTTCTTTCAGATACATTATTTCCTCATAAAAACGCCAAAAATGCCAAAAATCGTTTCTTATATATTCAATATTGTTCTACGCGAAGTTTCAGAGAATGCATTCTTTCCTGAGGTGCTGCGACTCAAATAACATTTTGCTGAATGAGATGGACAAAACTTCAATAAAAAGATATTGGGGTCAGACTTATTTCAGTTTTTGTGTTTTGTTATTGATGAATATTATAATGGCATGAATACACGAATGACACTGATGAGTGGTTTGAAGATACATATTCAAACAAAAAACTCAAGCCATATTGTCTTTCAAAACGGCCAAAAAAAACACAAGCATGACAAAGCCAAACCGCCAGTGAACATGTTTCAAAGAAGAAAGAGACTGACGACAGTGAAGATTTGAAAGATGAATGGTTTCTATTTTTATTTTTTAATTTTCTTTTTCTATTGTTTGTTATATATTTCTCAACTTAGAATAAAAAATAACATTATATTGATAAAACGCCAAAAATCATAATTATTGTGAAATGCCATAATGCAGTAAAACGCAAAAAACTCCCAACCTATAATAAAAGTAATTTGGAGAAGTATTATTAAAAGCTAAAAATGGAAACAAACGCCAAAAACTACTTAAAGCCATTAAAACGCCAAACTTGGAAGATGGAATGTCTAAGACCATAAAAACCTGAACAAAATCAGTAAAAAATACACATAGTAACTGAAAAGACGGCTACTTTATTAATATCATTTATTATAAATAAAAATCCCGCCTAAACTACGCGCCAAAACCATCCTATAAGAGAGACGTCTCTACACAATCAACTGATCACACCACCAAAAAAAAATAAACGCCATCTTTCCAATAAACCATTCACTTTAAAACGCCAAAAAAGATACTTAAAAAAGCCACAGATGCGGAACCTCATTTCTTCTTTATTGAGTATTGTTCTGAATGAAGTTTCACTGAATGGATTCTACTCTGAGGTGGGAATATCTATAAGCTTTTGTTGAATGAGATGGACAAATTTTCGTGAAAAAACAAAGAAAAAAAGACTTTTACCCCTTAATGAAGACGGGCGTTATGTAGCAAAATAAGGATCTACATAAGGTATTCAAAACAGGTTCAAAACGCCAAAAAGGTTAAAGTAGAAGAGGCTGATGACAGAAAAGATTTGGAAGAGAAATTAGATTTTAAATTTTTTTTCAGTTTCTATTGTTTGTTCTCTAATTCTCTGATTTTATTATCTAATTCTCTACTAAAAAAAATTAATATAAAACGCCAAAAACATCAAAACGATTGATAGTGTGAAAACTGAGAAAACGGATGCTAGCAAAGCACGATGTTGCTATAAAACGCCAAAAACGCCAAACAAGGTATTACTGAAATATCAACACTAATTCACCGATGAAATTGAACAAAAACAGTAATTGCTAAACAGTAAAATGAAGAGACAGAAACACTATTGCCAAACATTTATTATATTAAAAGCCACTACTACATGGAAAACTGAATTTATTTATCTTTTCAAAACGTCATAATTGTCTATCAAATTATAGACCTGTATCCTACTTGATATAATAAACATCAAGAAAATTACTGATGTTTTTTACATCATAAACATGCATCCTTATTTAAAAAACAATAAAAACACCAAAACATACTTAAAACGCCAAAAATATTAACTATGATCCTGATCTACAGGGCCGGCTCAACCATTTTGGTGGCCTAAGGCGAAGTAAAATCTTGTGGCTTTTTTCCCAAAAAAGTGTATGTAATTGAAAGCTAAACTTGAAGGGCCCAAGTGTAATTATTTGAAAGATTGTGTTAAAATTTAAAAACAAGAAAAAAATGCTGAACCAGGGATTCGAACCCGGGTCTCACCAACATCCATACATACACAAAAGCACTACACTACCAAACATCAATCTATTAATAACCCACACCCTAAATCTTTTATAAATGAACTGTAGTTTCATCAAATTATGGAGGCCCTATAGTTTTGGTGGCCCAAGCCTCATTTGGCTTACCCTTGGGCCGGCCCTGCAGATCTACAAACAATAAAACGCGGCGTATTTATTAAACGCCAAAAAATGGAAAAAGGATGTGACACGCGTTTAAAAAAAGAAATATGAAAGGACAAAAAAGCCCCTCCGCCCTTCTCTATGACGCGTGACACGTGTTGGGCCAGGATGTGTTCTCGCCGTTCTCACACCTTTGAGCGTTTTCTCCTGATCTCGTTTCTCTCTCTCTCTATGTATATATATACCGTCAGGATTTAGGGAAAACAGTGAAAAGCGTGAGAACGGTTAGAATGATTTTGGTGTTGACATGTGGCATTGATGCTAAATTACACTAAGAGGTAATGTTGTCAAAAAAAACCCACTCATATGAACTGGGTGTTCAAATAAAACGCCATAAAACACACACAATTCAGAAAAAAAAACGCGATAAAAATACCCAGTTAAAAACGATATAAAACACCCAATTCATAAAAACGTCATAAAAACTCAGTTGAAAACGCCATAATAAAAACACCTACGCCATGAAAATACCTAGTCTAAAACGCCATAAAACACCCAGTTCTGAAAAACACCATAAAAACCCAGTTATTTCTTTCGATGTATATCAATAGTATAATCGTTGGAAAGATAAAAAAACGCTGAGTTTTATGGTGTAATTTTTTTAGAAAATAATCATGTATAAGAAAGTTATTGTCTTTTAAATATGATGGGGGAAAATGGCATGTGATTAGCATGTGCACCTTTGTTTGGATCTTCCAATTTTACCCCTCGTGGTAGTTATAAGGTTCTCATTATTTACAAAAATGCCACCCGCATCATCTTAGCCACAAATTACAAAGATCCTATTGCTGAAAATCGTTCTCACTGTTCTCACACTTCAAATCGTTTTCTCTTGATCCCATCATATATTAAGTGTTATATATATTTGGAGAAAATAAAGATAAATACATGTCTTATGTGTGTGAAGTGGAAAATATACGGATTAACATGATGATGGTGAAAATGGGTTTTGGAAAGTTAAATGAGGTTCTATGTGGAAAACGAGTTTTCAAAGCCTACTTGAATTTTTGGTATAAAATACTTTATTTCGGTGAAATTCGGGTTTTCAATAAAACGATCATTTGGAAGTATTTACACAAATATATATATATATATATATATATATATATATATATATATATATATATATATATATATATATAGGGTAAGGTTCATGCGACCCTTATTGCGAGAACCAATGTGAACACAAAATAAAATCTAAAAAAAATCAAAAAAGCACTCAAATTTTTTTTTTTTAATATTTTTCTTCAAAAAATCGCTATATTTCGTTACCGTAAAAAAAACGTTTTTTTTTTCGACTAACAGTTATCCATGCACATGTACATATGTATCATTACTTCGACAAATTCGGTAATACGTTATCAGGAATAGACAATTGCACTTTAATTTACAATACCATTAGTAATACACTACTTTTTACATTACCAATATTCAAAATGCACATGTGCATTATTAGGTATAACCATGATATAACGTGTTTTGGTACAAAAAGTTTGTGATTTTGAATGGAGAAGTATGCCCATATACATGTTTTTTGGTTAGTTATATCTAGTGGTTGATGGTTTGGTTATAGTTGTCAATTTATGATGTAATATGTTGATTGGATGGTATAAATGGTGTTTACATACATGTAATAAAGTGAAAATATTGTTAATGGTATTGTATTATGGATGGTAGGACGTAATGGTATTGTATTATGGATGGTAGGAGGTAATGGTAGTGTATTATGGATGGTATGATATATGAAAGGGAAAGTGTATTCAAAGTAGTGTACCAAAACACCTTATTTCATGTTGATACATATAAATGCACATGTGCATTTCTAATATTGGTAATGTAAAAAGTAGCGTATTACATATGGTAGTGTAAATGAAAGTGCAATTGTCTAATATGTGTAATGAATTACGGAATTTGTCAAAGAAATGACAAAAATGCACATGTGCATGCTTGTGTATTATAGACGGAATGATAGAGGAAAGAGAAAGTAGTGTACCAAAACACCTTATTTCATGTTGATACATATAGATGCACATGTGCATTTCTAATATTGTTAACGTAAAAAGTAGTGTATTACACGTGGTAGTGTAAATGAAAGTGCAATTGACTATTATTTGTAATGAATTACGGAATTTGACAAAGAAATGATACATATGCACATGTGCATGGATAACTGTTACTCGAAAGTTTTTTTTTTAGTTTTTTTTTTATTTTTTTATTAACAAAATATAGCGATTTTTCCAAAAAAAAAATAGTAAAAAAATTAAAAAAAAATTTGGGTGTTTTTTAGATTTTTTTAGGAATTATTATTTGTGTTCACACTGGTTCTCACGGTTCTCGCAATAAAGGGTGGTTCCTAGCGGATCTTTGTCCTATATATATATATACATATATATATATAGGGTAGGGTTCTAGAGTGAACACTAGGTTGAGAGTATATAGGGTAGGGTTCTAGAGTGAACACTAGGTTGAGAGTAAACTGTGTGAACTAATTTGGGCCATTGAATTACATCATCTAGAGATTTTTAAACAATCGCAAGATTGTAATTATAATGTTGTAACCCCCTTTAAAATAAATGATAGAAGGGTATTTGTGTTTTTTTGTAAATTGCATTTATTGAACAATATAATCAAAATCCCTAAAATCTCGCTAGTTTCCGTATATACAAGATACATAGTTGTTAGTGTATACACATGTGTACAGTCTCGCTAGTACAGTTTATACAATATACACAGCTGTCAATTTATACACATGTGTACAGTCTCGCTAAATATCAGTTTATACAAGATACACAACTGTTAGTTTATACACATATGTATAGTCTTTTATACATCTGTGTATTATATTCAGAAATGGTTACATATATGTATATTAACATCATATAATATATTAGGCATGCACACGAGTAGATTCATATAAAAATTAGGAAATTAATGAAAATCAAACATATCACATGTATGCAAAAATAAATAACTTTATCACATTATCAAAAAAAAATTAATGCTAAAAAATAATTACAATTTCAATCTCAAAGAATTTTTTTAATGTTTATTGAAAATTATAAAAAGCTGTATTATAATATCTATATATGCGGATAATAAAAAAACAATATTCAAGTTAAAACTAAAACAAAATGTATGGATAAAGAAATAATTAAAAATGCAAGAGAGAGAGAGAAAGAGTTAAGAGATGAGAAAATTAAGAGATTTTAATTAAACATACTTGGGTAATGTAAATCTTACCCTTTTAATCTAAAAAATATCAAGGGCCAAGATTAATTCACTCAGTTCACTCTCAAAAAGTTGTTCACTCTTGATCCTAAATAATATCTATATATATAGCGTGAGGTTCATTGGGGAACACTAAAAAAGTGGGGAACAGTGGGGAACCGACTCAAACGAACTCCGATTGGACTCACTGCAGCGGCATTGGAACTGGCTCGTCGAACCCGAACTAGGATCTTTTAACCCTAAACCCTAAATCATAACCCCTAAACCCTAAATATATCAGGGTTTGGCTTTTAGGGTTTAGCTTTATAATTTAGCCTTAGGGTTTAGCTTTAGGGTTTAGATTTAGGGTTTAACGTTTAGCTTTAGGGTTTAGGGTTTAGCTTTAGGGTTTAACTTTAGGTTTAGCCTTTAGGGCTTAACTTTTAGGGTTTATAGTTTAGATATTACGGTTTAGCTTAGGTCTTAGCCTAATTTTTTAGCTTTAGGGTTTAGAGTTTAGGAGTTAGGATTTAGGGTTAAAAGATCTTAGTTAGGGTTTGACGAGCCGGTTCCAACGCCGCTGGAATGAGTCCAATCGGAGTTCGCTTGAGTCGGTTCCCCGCTGTTCCCCACTTTTTTAGTGTTCTCCAATGAACCTTCCCATATATATATATATATATATATATATATATATAGTGGAGAGTTCAAATGAGAAGAGATTTTTTGTAAGAAGAAAAAAGAAGAAATTTTAACCCATAAGAATGCTTTATTTTACTTCATTTAATATAAGTATTTAATGTTACTATAAGGATACATTGGTAAATCTACATAGGTCATTAATTTCTAGTTCCTTTTTAATAGCTAACTACATTAAATTTTTTGTAACTTAACTTCAAAATATATATTTTTTCAAAAAAAATAAAATAAAATAATTTAAAGTGTAGGATAAATCACGAGTTGTGTAGGATAAATTACGAGTTGTGCAGGATAAATTTCAACGTGTAGGATGAATTTCGAAATATGTAAGATAACTTTTGATATGTGTAGGCAAAAAAAAGTTAGTGTGGAGGATACTAGTCTTTATGACTAATTAATTAGTTAAAAATGATAATAAATGAGATAAGTGAAAAAACTATTTAATGTTTTACAAAATTACCCTTTGTTCTTTTTCTTCTCAATTAAGTTTTTCTTCTCAAATGAACCTTCCCCTATATATATATATATATATATATATATATATATATATATATATATATATATATATATATAGGGGACCGCTAAAATGAAATCCATCTCCAGTTGTAAGAACCATGAGAACTACACCGTACAGGGCGAGTTGGACCAAAATTTTTTTCATAAACGTAGATGCGTGTATTATAAACACATTTGTAAAAAAAATTCAAAAAAAATACCCCCCCCCCAAAAAAAAAAAAAAAAAAAAAAAAACCTAAACCCCCAAAAAACCTAAAAAACACAAAAAAATATATATATTTTTTACATTAAAATTGCTACTTTTAGTAGCCAAAAAAATAATTTTTTTAATTTTTTTGCTACAAAAAGTAGAGATTTTTTTATAAAAAATATTTATTTTTTTTTGTGTTTTATAGCTATTTTTAGATATTTTCGGTTGTGTTCACATTGGTTCTCACGGTTCTCGCAATAAAGGGTGGTTCCTAACGAATCCTTCTCCTGTATATATATAGGGTAGGGTTCATGCGAGAACCACTTTTATTGCGAGAACCAATATGAACACAACAAAATAACCTTAAAAACCTAACCCCACCCCTCCTCCTCCGAAAAAAAAAACCTAACCCCCACCTAAGCTAAATGCTAAAAACTAAACCCCTAAAAAACTTAATAAAATCTTAAAAACACACAAATTTTTTTTAACATTTTTTTAAAGAAAAATCGCTACTTTTAGTAGCCAATTTTTTTAAAGTTTTTTTTAATAACGAAATCCAGCGATTTTTCGTTAAAAAAATATTAAAAACATTTGTGTGTTTTTTAGCTATTTTTAGGTATTTATGGTTGTGTTCACATTGTTTCTCGCGGTTCTCACAATAAAGGGTGGTTCCTTAATGATCTTTCTCCTATATATATATATATATATAGATATATATATATATATATATATATATATATATATATATATATATATATATATGTATATCCAAGCAGTCGTAAAGACATACACACACATATATAGAAACGGGATCAGGAGAAAACGGCAAAAAGTGTGAGAACGGTGAGAACGCATCCTGGCCGAACACGTGGCGTGGGGCATGATCAGGGTCCGAGGGTTTTTTTTGTCTTTTTAGTATTCTTCTCCTTTCACGATTTTCGCGTTTGACATGCTTCTTTATTTTTTACGTGCAAGATAATTTTGGCGTTTTGTAGATTTATTAATTATTTGGCGTTTTATTGTTTTTCTCAGATTTCATCTCTTTGAGTTAATTCTTTTTGTGTCACATAGTTAATATTTTGGCGTTATGGCTTTTTCCATGTCATTTTTTGGCATTTTGTATCTTTTTGTTAATAATTCATTACCATAGATTAATATTTTAAAAAATTACAATAACTCGAAAATCAAAATAATCTAATAGTCTTCCGTAGGTGGGATTACATCATAGATGTACCCATCGCTTTGTTCTTCACTTTCTTCAGATTCTTCATCATCAAATTTCATTTTTTGCGTATAACGCCATTAGCTCGTCTCTTCTTTGCTGCAACCTATTCTTGAATATCACTACATCCTTGGATTTTGGATCGTTTGAAGGTGTTAAATCACAGAGTTGTTCAATGATAGATAGCAACCCTGTCTTCAACATTTCTTCCATTGGTCTTGAATATTGCACCCCGTTTTCATAAGTTACTTCAAGTGTTCCTTCTTCCTCATGCAATACCCAACTGCTAAGTTTTGGTATTTGAGTATCTTCAATATCATCATCATCTTCTGCTGGAAACTTTCTCTCCAGTCTTTTTATTACAGTT
Source organism: Helianthus annuus (assembly GCF_002127325.2). Lineage (NCBI taxonomy): Eukaryota > Viridiplantae > Streptophyta > Magnoliopsida > Asterales > Asteraceae > Helianthus > Helianthus annuus. The sequence goes on along the minus strand of NC_035435.2, from coordinate 91,983,174 downwards.
CTTGTTCTTTCACAATCGTTGTCTTGGAACCCCAAGGGCCAGGATATCCTTCTGAACATTTTCATTCATTCCCATCATGGCTTTTATTGTTCTTACCTTTACCCTTCTCCTGTCAGCGAACTTTATGATGAATCTTTTTTCTTTCCTTTCAAACCTCCAAGCAATAACCTTAGCCATTTTTTAAATTTTTTGGCGTTTTGGAGAATATGTGGCGTTTTAGTCTTTTTGGCGTGTTTGAGCTTGGGTTTTGATGGTCTTCTTTTATATTGACTTTTTTTCCCGCGTATGTCAGGTAATTATGGCGTTTTGAAAAAGATAAATAAATTTAATATAATAAATATTAGTAATTATATTTTTCGTGGTTTCATTTTACTGTTTTTTGCAGTTTACCGTGTTTTGTTTTCAGACTCAACTGTTTTAATGGTGTAACACGTCAAATCTTTTGACGGCTGTAATTATGGCGTTTTGTTTTCCAATGGCGGTTAGATAACTATTGGACTTCTTTTGTTTTTATATTCTTTGCACATTGTTTCACTCTTTTTTTATAATATTAGTTGTTCAAATAAATGTTATTATAGTTTGTTAGTTTTTTAGGGACTTTTTATGGCATTATGGCGTTTTACACGTATTTGCTAATTTTGGCGTTCTATTATATTTTTCATTATAGCATTAATATTATTTTGTTGTTTATTAACTGACATTATAAAACAAACAATAGACAAAGAAAATAAAAAAAATAAAAAAAAACAAAGTAGAAGCAATTTATGATTTTAAATCTTCAGTGTTATCAGTCTCTTTTTTCTTTTGAATCTACAAGAAATGTGACAAATAAATGGCGTTTTGGGTTTGGCGTTGTTTATTTTCTTTGTTCATGTGTTGAAGTGTCTTTGTTGATGTTGGAGACATAGAGCGATGCCCTGTGGGTGGATGCTATCTGCCACTGGTATAGGTCTTTTCTTATCATCCAAACTTTCTTCAGGCAAGATGACAGTATGACATATGGGTGTCATCAGTCCCTTTTTTTCAATTTTGTCCATCTCATGCCGCAAAATCTTTCTACACTCGCGTAACAAATCATTAAATGAAGCTTCATGCAGAACATTACTGAGGATCAAAGAAAAGATGTTTTGTTGTCGTTGTATTTTTTGGCATTTTACATTGATTTGTAAATTTTTTAGCAACCACGGTGTGTTTTTTTGGTGTGATAAACGGAAGGTGGTGAGGCGTTTCGATTTATAGAATTTTTTTGGCGCGTAGGTTAGGCGGGATGTTATTTTTATAACAAAAAATGTAATTAACATTTATCCGGATGTAAACTTTGGCGTTATATATAATGGCGTTTCATATTTTATGGCGTTTTTGTAGCCAGAGAGCTTAAATAAAAACACAGAAGAAAGTACGTAGTGATAAAATTGGCGTTTTATTTTCAATGGCGTTTTATGGGAGGAATGGTTTTTACTTTTTTACCCTTAATGACGCGCGTCCACGTAATAAAATTGGTGATATTTACTAAAATGCCACCGCGCCAATCTAGTCCATAGATTGTTTTGATTGGACGATCCATAAGCGTTCTCTCCGTTCTCACACTTTTGAGCGTTTTCTCAAAATCCCGACCTCCCCCCCCCCCACACATATATATTTGAGACAATTGCAAAAATATAATATTTTCAAGTTGTCGAGATATTATATATATATGGGCAAGTGCACCCATCGCGGACGTAGTATAGTGTTGGTAAGATACCGAGGTCGTCCAAGGACACAAGAGCTTTTAGTACCGGTTTATCATCAACGTCTAATCAAATCAAAATGTTAGAAAAAGATTTTATACTAAGAAAATAAAACTAACTAAAATGCTGAAAAATAAAATAAAAATAAAAACAGATAGACAAGATGAATCACTTGGATCCGACTCGTGTGTTAGTGTAACCTTTGATTATTTTCGCACTTTTGCACTTGTTTAAGAGATTATCTTAGTTATTGTAGAAGGCACCTCTTTTGAAGGTGACGTTACCCTCAACCCAGTAGTTTGAGTCAGCAAGGATACAATCCTAAAGGGTCGGATTATTGAAAGATAATTAATTAAGTTATTAATGCATAATGTGGTAGGCCCCTCTTTTGAAGGCGACGTTACCCTCGGCTAAGTAGTCTGAGTCAGCAGGGATACAGTCCTAAGTAGCCGGGTTAAAGTTTTAATAATAGTTTAACTTATGAGGGGATCAAAGAGTTTGGACCCCCGCCATCCAATACCTTTGGGTATTGAAGGAGGTCCTACTAAATTTGACCCAGGTCCTTTGCATTATCTATACACTGAACAATGGCAAGACTCTTACCAAGCCGTTCCCTTAACCCCCGACCAGGTAGCCAACATACCTCCATATAGACCGTGGAGATATGAATGGTGAAAATCTTTTATTTCATATAGACAGTAAAATAACGCCAAGACACCACGGACAAACGATAAGGAAGAATCACCTTCAACATAAGAAACTAGTAATTAAAGTCATTAATACAAAACCAATTAAAAAGTGCAAAAGATTAAAAATAAAAAGTATTACACTAAACACTTGTCTTCACCAAGTGATGTAAGAGACTTAGGCAAACATGGCCTTTGATTGTCAAGAACTCTTACGATCAATCTTGGATCCTGAGACGACTCACACACTCTATGATGGACAATGGATGATGGTGGTGGATGATGGTGTTATAGTGGTGGTGGGTGGTGGGTGAAGTGTGAGAGAGGTGGTGTGCCAAGGATGAGTTGAAAGAGCTCCAAGCACTCCTATTTATAGGTTGAACAGAAGCCTGGGCACGGCCCCGTGTCCATCTGACACACTCTCTCTCTTCATTAATTGTAATTCGCAATTACAATAAATGTGCCTGCAGCAACATGACCATGCCCCCGTGTCCGCTGGGCACGGCCCCGTGGTGGGCAATAGAAGCTTCTATAGGTTTGTCTTTTCTGCTGCTTCTTGGGCACGGCCCCGTGCTCGTTGAGCACGGGGCGTGTTCAGTCTTCTGGCTTCTCTGTTTTGCTTGGGGAGATGCTGTCGGGGGGTCGGGCATATCACTTTTGTTCCTTTTCTTGTATTTATGTTAGATTTTGCTGTCTTTTTGCTTCTTTTGTTATTTTAAGCTCATTTAATCCTGAAAATACAAAAGGAAGACAAAAGCATACTTTTTCCAACATTTGTACTAAAAAAAGGTTAGTTTTAAAGCCACAATTGATGTAATTTATTTGTTGCATTTTGTCCACATCAAATACCCCCACACTTGAATCTTTGCTTGTCCTCAAGCAAAACTCTTTATAATGTGGCTTTATTCACTCCCAAATGGAATGGGTAGAATAGAAGGTTTTTGGGCTTGTCATAGAGTGTCGGGAATTCCAAGATTATTTAGGTTTTTTTTTTATTTATTTACAATCCTATTCGTCATGATTTATTAAAAACATTTCATAATATAAATTATTTATTAGGGCATAACATACCTTTTTAAAATTCCATTTATATACAAGTTCACATACCTCACGGGGGAATCACTCAACACTCGGCCGAAGGTGTATTTTTAGTGAATCACTCGAGAGCGGCATGGAACTTACTCCTACCATAAGCTTGCCAAGCAATCAATCCTCCTCCTTTTTAACTATATACCTTTGTAAATATCCAGAGGACTTTTTGGGTGAAGGGTTAGGCTTGGGCTAAAGGTGGGTGGTTGGGTTAGTGGTTAGTAAAAAGGCGAAAGGCGTAACAAACGTCGGTTTTTGAAAGACTTTTTTATTTTTCACAATTTTATTTTATTTTGATGAACCACTTGTTTCAAACAAGGTTATTTTTGATGAACTTGTTTGTTTATTTGGTTTCATCATAATATATAACATTTTTTTTTTGAATAGAGTCATTAGAAAACCGAACGTTGTTACTAAAATAAAGGGTTAAAAAAAAGTTTAGGTGGGTAAAAAGGGTAAAGGTTTTGGGTTAAGAAATAAAAAGGTTTAGGCTCAAAGGGGTTAACTAGGGGGATTTTGGGTAGGTGGTAAAAAAAATTGAAAAATAATGGTGTAGAAAGAAAAAGGGTTAGTCCTAATGACTCCATCATTTACTTACTCGGGTTTAAGTTGGTAAGGACCGGGAATGTCATGTTGTGGCAAGTTCTAGAGTCGTACGAACCAAGCGGCTACTCACACAAGAAACGAAAAATGAGCATTTAGTGTAAAGATATATATTTGTATGCTCGTTAAAGGCTCAAAACTCACTTTTGTGGGAAAAGGGTTTTTTTTATGTGATCAAGTATATATAATCAAATTTTAACTAAGTTTGTCATGCCTTTTCATAATTTTCTTATGTTGGTTCTTTTTATTACGACGCTATCGGTTGTAAATTTGTAAAAATATAACCTTGTTAAGACTTGAATTCCCAACTTAAACTTAGACAAGTAAAAAAATGAAAATTTTTGGAAAAAATTTGGGATGATTAGCGGTTCCAATAGAGTTTTGTGTAAGGCTTGTTATTAGGACTTGTAAGATTCAAGGTTTTAGCATCCCCCCACACTTAAATTACACATTGTCCTCAATGTGTCCCAAAAATAAGTTTTTAGGTTGATTGAATGTGTAAAATAGTGTTAAAAGCAAATTTTATGTTACTAGCATCCTGGACACGACCCCGTGGGGACCGGGCACGGCCCCGTGTTCAGGTGCTAGCGACAAATATTAAAGAAAAGGGTACAGAAGCCTGGACACGGGGGCGTGTTCAGCGAACACGGCCCGTGTCCAGTTACCTGAACTGGGCAATTTTCTGCAGGGTGTGCAGCCCGGGGCCGTGTTGGGCGGACACGGCCCGTGCTGAACTTGCTGTAATGAAGGAATTGTTGTCGGGAGGTCGTGCATGGGGCTATGTTTCTCGGTTCCCTTGTTATCCTTTACCACCATGAGTGTGTTTTATTTCTGCAAATTAAAACTAAAAGATTAAACTAAACTAAGGATAGTTCCGCGGAATGCCTCCGTGGTGCGCCACGTTTATAAGGGTCCTTGGCTAGACCCAAGGTGAGGTTATATGTTTTCCGAGCGGGATGTTTTGCATCCCATGTTGCACCGTCGGAGAGCATCATCCAAACTCGAATCAATAACCTTCATGTAATTGACCGGATCATCGTCCTCTATTCTCTTCCCAACCCCGAACTTCGCTTCCTTATCCCCATATTTTAAAGTGAGTGTTCCGTCATTCATGTCTACCACTGCTTAGGCGGTGGCTAGAAATGGCCTCCCTAGTATGAGGGGGACTTCGGTGTTTTGTTCCATATCAAGTATGACAAAGTCTGCCGGGTAGACGAAATTGTGGACTTTGACTAGTAGATTTTCAGCGACACCATGCTGGAATTTGACGGATTGATCAGCAAGTTGTATACTCATCTTTGTAGGACTCGTTTTTCCTAAGCCGAGTCTTTTGAACATTGATGCGGGCATGAGGTTAATGCTAGCCCCAAGGTCAGCTAGTGCGTTACGAATGGGGGAGTCCCAATCGAGCAAGGAATTGTGAAGCTTCCGGGATCAATCTTCTTTTGGGGGAGTCTGTTGAGTACGAGGGCGGAGCACTCTTCGCCTAAGTTAACTAATTGCAATGATTCAATTTTCCTTTTATGAGTGAGGAAGTCCCTCATGAATTTTGAGTATTTAGGCATTTGGGTTAGGACGTCAATGAAAGGAATGTTGACATGCAATTGTTTTAGTAGACTTTCGAATTTTGCGAATTGCTCATTGGTCTTTTGACGGATTAACCTACCGGGGTATGGAACCGGAGGAGCCTTGGTGGGCTCTGGTGATGGAGGAGAAACCTTCTCTTGTTGGGGCGGTGTTGCGATCTCCTCAGTAGGCGGTGGTCCTTCTGCGGGACCCACGGTACGGTTCCGCAGCGTTATGAGATGAACTTGCGCCTTTGGGTTTGTTTCGGTATTACTTGGTAACGCGCCTTGCGGTCTCTCGGAGAAATTTTGGGCTAGTTTATTTATTTGTTTTTCGATGTTTTGTATACTAGCTTGTTGATTTCTAAAATTTGATTCTAATTGTAGAAACCTATCCGAGTTTTTCTTTTCAGTGTCGGAGATGAGGCGAGATATAGTATCTTCAAGCCTTTCTCGTCCACCTTGTTGTTGAGGGAAATTTTGTGATTCATTTCTTGGTTGTTGAAAGTTTGTTCGTTGATTTAGGCTTTGTTGGTTACTACTATTGCCGGGTTCTCTCCAACCAAGGTTAGGGTGGTTACGCCATCCTTGGTTGTAGGTGCCCGTTGGAGGACCCGACGGCCTAGGTCTACTATCAATGTAGTTTACCGATTCTGGTTGATCGTCTGTTTCTTTCATACAACTCCAATTTTCATGTGGCCCACCACACCCCTCACAAGCCATAACCGAGACCGTTTTTGCAATTTCTAACTTTTTAATTTTTGAAGAAAGGGCCTCGATTTGGGCTTGTAAAGAAGTGCTTTCATCAACCTTATGGGTGCCCGGGGCAATAGATTTATTACCTCAGGGAGTGTGCCATTGAAAATTGTTTTGAGCAATTTCCTCAATTTGATTGTATATTTCATGTGGGCGGCGGTTACCTAAAAGTCCCCTGGAGCTAGAGTCAAGTGTTTGTCTTGTATGTGGCAACAACCCATTATAGAAAGTGGATACTTGTTGCCATATCGCAAGACCGTGATGAGGACACTGTCGCAATAGCTCCTTGAACCTTTCCCAAGTTTCATATAAGGATTCCCCGTCCTCTTGTGAATATGTATTAATTTCAGTCATTAATTTAGCCGTTTTAGCGGGAGGGAAATACTTACGGGAGGGAAATACTTATATAGAAATTTTTGGGCTAGTTCATCCCAGGTGTTTACCGATCCAACTGGGAGGGCGTTGAGCCAAGCTTTTGCTCGGTCTTTTAGTGAAAAAGGAAACATTCGGAGGCGGATGGCATCATTTGATGCTCCATTGATCCGAAAGGTATCACATATTTCTAAGAAATTAGTAATATGTAGATGGGGATCCTCGTCCGCAAGCCCATGAAAGGTTGCAGAGTTTTGAAGCATCTGTATCAAATGTGGCCGAAGTGCGAAGTTGTTGGCTTCAACATTCGGTGCATTGATAGCGGCGCCGAGATTACCTACGGTGGGTCGTAGGTAATCCATGAGGGTACGTTGGTCCGCCATTGGAAGTGGGTCCCCCGAAACCTTCTCTTGGTTTTTAGCTTTTAGTCTTTTTCTGAGAAAGCGTTCAGGTTCTTCTAGAGGTTCTTTTATGTCTTTATTAGAACTGGAGCTCATACACTACGCAGAGGTGGCGTCTGGTTCCAAGTCCTGCAACAAAAACAAAAAAGAATGTTGGTCAGAAAGTTCACCACGGCCCCGTGCTCAGTGAACTCGGCCCGTGGTCGGAGTTACAGTGATTGTTTTTCGGATTCCTGTTACTGGGAAGTTGGACACGTCCCCGTGTTGCACCGACACGGCCCCGTGGTCAGCCTTCTATAACTCGGAAAATTAAAAACTGCAAGTAACACTGCTGGGCACGGCCCGTGTCCGACCAGGCACGACCCGTGCTGAGCTCTGCAGAAGCTGAAAAATTTAAGAAAATCCTAAAAATAAAAAGAAAATAAAAAAAATGATTAAGCCGTTGATTCCTAACTTTCTTAAAATCCTTGTGTCCCCGGCAACGGCGCCAAAAACTTGATGTGTGCGAGGTGTTATATATATTAGATGTGTATTTTAAGCCCTTTTTACACTTTTAATCAAGTTTTAAATTTATAAAACACGGTATTTACTAACACTAAACACACATATGGGCAAGTGCACCCATCGCGGACGTAGTATAGTGTTGGTAAGATACCAAGGTCGTCCAAGGACACAAGAGCTTTTAGTACCGGTTTATCCTCAATGTCTAATCAAATCAAAATGTTAGAAAAAGATTTTAAACTAAGAAAATAAAACTAACTAAAATGCTGAAAAATAAAATAAAAATAAAAACAGATAGACAAGATGAATCACTTGGATCCAACTCGTGTGTTAGTGTAACCTTTGATTATTTTCGCACTTTTGCACTTGTTTAAGAGATTATCTTAGTTATTGTAGAAGGCCCCTCTTTTGAAGGCGACGTTACCCTCAACCCAGTAGTTTGAGTCAGCAAGGATACAATCCTAAAGGGTCGGATTATTGAAAGATAATTAATTAAGTTATTAATGCATAATGTGGTAGGCCCCTCTTTTGAAGGCGACGTTACCCTCGGCTAAGTAGTCTGAGTCAGCAGGGATACAGTCCTAAGTAGCCGGGTTAAAGTTTTAATAGTAGTTTAACTTATGAGGGGATCAAAGAGTTTGGACCCCCGCCATCCAATACCTTTGGGTATTGAAGGAGGTCCTACTAAATCTGACCCAGGTCCTTTGCAGGATCTATACACTAAACAATGGCAAGACTCTTACCAAACCGTTCCCTTAACCCCTGACCAGGTAGCCAGCATACCTCCATATAGACCGTGGAGATATGAATGGTGAAAATCTTTTATTTTATATAGACAGTAAAATAACGCCAAGACACCACGGACAAACGATAAGGAAGAATCACCTTCAACATAAGAAACTAGTAATTAAAGTCATTAATACAAAACCAATTAAAAAGTGCAAAAGATTAAAAATAAAGTGTATTACACTAAACACTTGTCTTCACCAAGTGATGTAAGAGACTTAGGCAAACATGGCCTTTGATTGTCAAGAACTCTTACGATCAATCTTGGATCCCGAGACGACTCACACACTCCATGATGGACAATGGATGATGGTGGTGGATGATGGTGTTATGGTGGTGGTGGGTGGTGGGTGAAGTGTGAGAGAGGTGGTGTGCCAAGGGATGAGTTGCAAGAGCTCCAAGCACTCCTATTTATAGGCTGGACAGAAGCCTGGGCATGGCCCCGTGTCCATCTGACACTCTCTCTCTTCATTAATTGTAATTCGCAATTACAATAAATGCGCCTGCAGCAACTTGACCACGCCCCCGTGTCCGCTGGGCACGCCCCCGTGTCCGCTGGGCACGGCCCCGTGGTGGGCAATAGAAGCTTCTATAGGTTTGCTGCTTCTTGGGCACGGCCCTGTGCTCGCTGAGCACGGGCGTGTTCAGTCTTCTGGCTTCTCTGTTTTGCTTGGGGAGATGTTGTCGGGGGGTCGGGCATATCACTTTTGTTCCCTTTCTTGTATTTATGTTAGATTTTGCTGTCTTTTTGCTTCTTTTGTTATTTTGAGCTCATTTAATCCTGAAAATACAAAAGAAAGACAAAAGCATACTTTTCCAACATTAGTACTAAAAAAGGGTTAGTTTTAAGCCACAACTGATGTAATTTATATGTTGCATTTTGTGCACATCAATGTATGTATGTATGTATGTATGTATGTATGTATGTATGTATGTATGTATGTATGTATGTATGTATGTATGTATGTATGTATGTATGTATGTATGTATGTATGTATGTATGTATGTATGTATGTATGTATGTATGTATGTATGTATGTATGTATGTATGTATGTATGTATGTATGTATGTATGTATGTATGTATGTATGTATGTATGTATGTATGTATGTATGTATGTATGTTATGTATGTATGTATGTATGTATGTATGTATGTATGTATGTATGTATGTATGTATGTATGTATGTATGTATGTATGTATGTATGTATGTATGTATGTATGTATGTATGTATGTATGTATGTATGTATGTATGTATGTATGTATGTATGTATGTATGTATGTTATGTATGTATGTATGTATGTATGTATGTATGTATGTATGTATGTATGTATGTATGTATGTATGTATGTATGTATGTATGTATGTATGTATGTATGTATGTATGTATGTATGTATGTATGTATGTATGTATGTATGTATGTATGTATGTATGTATGTATGTATGTATGTATGTATGTATGTATGTATGTATGTATGTAGTATGTATGTATGTATGTATGTATGTATGTATGTATGTATGTATGTATGTATGTATGTATGTATGTATGTATGTATGTATGTATGTATGTATGTATGTATTGTAGGTCCCTGTTTCGGGATCGAACCCGTGATTTTCATGATTATGTTCAAAGATGGAAGAGATAAGAGATGATAAACAAACAACTTTGTATTAATCCGGTAGTAAAACATTACAAGTCGGCCCGATTACATGATACCGAACTAATACCAAAGGAGTATACATTCGGGAGAGATCAAGTGGTGATCTCTCCCAGACACACTGAAGCTCACAGGGAACTCTCAAATGAGCTCCCCTTCTCTCTTGGTCTTGCAAATGACAAAGTGTTGGTATTTATACCCAACACAGGTTGTACGGTCGAAGGATCAAACTGACCGATCGATAGATCATCTGTCGATCACTCAGCTTTCGAAAGATACACATATACCTCGAAGGATGACATATCCTTCGAGGTCCATCTTCATCTGTCGATGGATATCTTTCGAGCTCATCGAAGGATATACACACAATCCTTCGATGCCTTATCCTTCGACACCAAACATTATACAACCATAATTTGTCTAGCAAACACATACGGTCAACCGAATAACCCTCTCGTTTGACCACTTCAAACGAGCGGGTCTATACACGTTCGATAGACCGTTTCACTAACTATTACAAATTCAGCGTACGATAATAACTAATCTATTCGACAAGCATCGGACACAAAATCTGCATCAACAAATTCCCCCTTGTCCGTTGCTGTCGAATGCTGAAAATGCAACTGCAATCGATCTTCAGTCAAGTATTCATCTTCTCTGTGTAAACAAATTCCCCCTTGACCGATGATCCAGGTAAGTAGTATCTTGATGCTCATTGTATAATATTTCACCCTCAAAGTACGCGTATCCGTGTTGAGTGTTGTGCAATTTCCTCAAAAGGCTCAATTGACCGATCTTCCGCTGATCTTCCAATACTCCAACCGGCATTTGATAAGGGTTCCATTCTTTAACAACTGCATCAAGTCTTGATCTTCAAGCATACTACATTGATAGAGATTTAGAAAATCACAAACTCTACCACCTATGATTGCGTTTAGAAATTTACCGAAGAAATTCAACATATGAAAATTTTTATCCCCCCATTTCTTTGGTAAAATCTCTAAACCTTAACAGATTCTTTCCACTTCAAAGAAACTGTCGTCAAATATTCACCAATTCCCTCCACTGAGCGGAACTGTCATTTTTGGCCCATAATAGTCGCGTTACCATTTTTGCCATTTGCATCGGTAACCGTGACTACCCCACATTTTTCAACAATCAAGTTTTCATCATCTCTTGTTTTCATCATGCCGCATCATCCCGCGCGCTCCCAAAACCCATACGAATTTTGACCTTGCTATTAGGAGCGCGATTCAAATCAACTCCGCAAATACCCGACCCCACTCCAAGTGAATTAAATGAGCAATCAGTAACAATCTGACTGATCTCATAATAAAAATTCAATCCAATGGGGCCCAACTTGTTACCCTTTTAATTCATGTAGGCCCAATCAATGAGCAGTTTGCCTAAAACCATCGACACTTTAAACATTGAAAAGCAAAGCAAATCAATTTTATAAACAAACTATCCACCACCCAATTTCCATTCGGCCCAAATGAATTCTTTATACAAAAAGGCCCAATAGTCAATAACCCTAACTTCAACATTCAGCCGACAATTTCACTTTGTCTCATCCATTCTTCACTTTCCTCGATACACAACAAGCAGCCAACATTCCCTTTCACAGTCTCTCTCTCTCTCCTCAAAAGTCAACAACCCTAAATTTTAAAAACATCACAGCCGCCATTCACAGCCGGTGATATCATTCGAGCATATGGATCTTTCGATACATAAACAACTGGTAAACATCATCTTCATGTCTGACTTCATGTCTGATCCTTCGAATAACAGATGATCTTTCGAGATAAAGCACAGATAGTTGATCCTTCGAAGAACAGATGATCTTTCTAAACCACTGTTTGATCTTTCGAAATAGTTTTGACCCTTCGAGGTTGTTAAGGAATAGAGATGATCTTTCGAAATCTTTCTTGATAACCCTTCGAAGCCAAAGCAATGAACAGGGCTGATCTTTCAAGAATATCAAGATGACCCTTCGAAAATAGTTGGGTTGACCCTTCGAGGAGCTACTTTGACCTTTCGAAGTTTTGATCTGACCCTTCGAAAATTTGCCTGATCTTTCGAATTTTTGATCTGACCCTTCGAAAGTGAATGATGACCCTTCGAGGAATTGTTTTGACCTTTCGAAGTTGTTGTGGGTGGAAGTTGATCCTTCGAAGTTCTTTACATCTTTCAAAATATGAAGATATGAAGAACATCAAGAACACAATACGGTGTAAATTTGCAGATTCGATGAAAACACTTTGTAAACGATTTTTGATGATGATAACTTGAATATTTAGGAGAAAAACATAAAACCCAACACTCGTTTTAGCGCAGATCTGAATATTCGGGTCTAGATCTGAGTTTTTCTCATTTTCACCATTTTTTACATCTTGAACAAAAACGCACAAAAATCACAGATCTAGAGCACATGTGACTTAGTAAACGGTTAGTTTTACTAAATCGGGCACCATGGCTCTGATACCAATTGTAGGTCCCTGTTTCGGGATCGAACCCGTGATTTTCATGATTATGTTCAAAGATGGAAGAGATAAGAGATGATAAACAAACAACTTTGTATTAATCCGGTAGTAAAACATTACAAGTCGGCCCGATTACATGATAACCGAACTAATACCAAAGGAGTATACATTCGGGGAGAGATCAAATGGTGATCTCTCCCAGACACACTGAAGCTCACAGGGAACTCTCAAATGAGCTCCCCTTCTCTCTTGGTCTTGCAAATGACAAAGTGTTGGTATTTATACCCAACACAGGTTGTACGGTCGAAGGATCAAACTGACCGATCGATAGATCATCTGTCGATCACTCAGCTTTCGAAAGATACACATATACCTCGAAGGATGACATATCCTTCGAGGTCCATCTTCATCTGTCGATGGATATCTTTCGAGCTCATCGAAGTATATACACACAATCCTTCGATGCCTTATCCTTCGACACCAAACATTATACAACCATAATTTGTCTAGCAAACACACACGGTCAACCGAATAACCCTCTCGTTTGACCACTTCAAACGAGCGGGTCTATACACGTTCGATAGACCGTTTCACTAACTATTACAAATTCAGCTTACAATAATAACTAATCTATTCGACAAGCATCGGACACAAAATCTGCATCAACAAATTCCCCCTTGTCCGTTGCTGTCGAATGCTGAAAATGCAACTGCAATCGATCTTCAGTCAAGTATTCATCTTCTCTGTGTAAACAAATTCCCCCTTGACCGATGATCCAGGTAAGTAGTATCTTGATGCTCATTGTATAATATTTCCCCCTCAAAGTACGCGTATCCGTGTTGAGTGTTGTGCAATTTCCTCAAAAGGCTCAATTGACCGATCTTCCGCTGATCTTCCAATACTCCAACCGGCATTTGATAAGGGTTCCATTCTTTAACAACTGCATCAAGTCTTGATCTTCAAGCATACTACATTGATAGAGATTTAGAAAATCACAAACTCTACCACCTATGATTGCGTTTAGAAATTTACCGAAGAAATTCAACATATGAAAATTTTTATCCCCCCATTTCTTTGGTAAAATCTCTAAACCTTAACAGATTCTTTCCACTTCAAAGAAACTGTCGTCAAATATTCACCAATTCCCTCCACTGAGCGGAACTGTCATTTTTGGCCCATAATAGTCGCGTTACCATTTTTGCCATTTGCATCGGTAACCGTGACTACCCCACATTTTTCAACAATCAAGTTTTCATCATCTCTTGTTTTCGTCATGCCGCATCATCCCGCGCGCTCCCAAAACCCATACGAATTTTGACCTTGCTATTAGGAGCGCGATTCAAATCAACTCCGCAAATACCCGACCCCACTCCAAGTGAATTAAATGAGCAATCAGTAACAATCTGACTGATCTCATAATAAAAATTCAATCCAATGGGGCCCAACTTGTTACCCTTTTAATTCATGTAGGCCCAATCAATGAGCAGTTTGCCTAAAACCATCGACACTTTAAACATTGAAAAGCAAAGCAAATCAATTTTATAAACAAACTATCCACCACCCAATTTCCATTCGGCCCAAATGAATTCTTTATACAAAAAGGCCCAATAGTCAATAACCCTAACTTCAACATTCAGCCGACAATTTCACTTTGTCTCATCCATTCTTCACTTTCCTCGATACACAACAAGCAGCCAACATTCCCTTTCACAGTCTCTCTCTCTCTCCTCAAAAGTCAACAACCCTAAATTTTAAAAACATCACAGCCGCCATTCACAGCCGGTGATATCATTCGAGCATATGGATCTTTCGATACATAAACAACTGGTAAACATCATCTTCATGTCTGACTTCATGTCTGATCCTTCGAATAACAGATGATCTTTCGAGATAAAGCACAGATAGTTGATCCTTCGAAGAACAGATGATCTTTCTAAACCACTGTTTGATCTTTCGAAATAGTTTTGACCCTTCGAGGTTGTTAAGGAATAGAGATGATCTTTCGAAATCTTTCTTGATAACCCTTCGAAGCCAAAGCAATGAACAGGGCTGATCTTTCAAGAATATCAAGATGACCCTTCGAAAATAGTTGGGTTGACCCTTCGAGGAGCTACTTTGACCTTTCGAAGTTTTGATCTGACCCTTCGAAAATTTGCCTGATCTTTCGAATTTTTGATCTGACCCTTCGAAAGTGAATGATGACCCTTCGAGGAATTGTTTTGACCTTTCGAAGTTGTTGTGGGTGGAAGTTGATCCTTCGAAGTTCTTTACATCTTTCAAAATATGAAGATATGAAGAACATCAAGAACACAGTACGGTGTAAATTTGCAGATTCGATGAAAACACTTTGTAAACGATTTTTGATGATGATAACTTGAATATTTAGGAGAAAAACATAAAACCCAACACTCGTTTTAGCACAGATCTGAATATTCGGGTCCAGATCTGAGTTTTTCTCAATTTCACCATTTTTTACATCTTGAACAAAAACGCACAAAAATCACAGATCTAGAGCACATGTGACTTAGTAAACGGTTAGTTTTACTAAATCGGGCACCATGGCTCTGATACCAATTGTAGGTCCCTGTTTCGGGATCGAACCCGTGATTTTCATGATTATGTTCAAAGATGGAAGAGATAAGAGATGATAAACAAACAACTTTGTATTAATCCGGTAGTAAAACATTACAAGTCGGCCCGATTACATGATAACCGAACTAATACCAAAGGAGTATACATTCGGGGAGAGATCAAATGGTGATCTCTCCCAGACACACTGAAGCTCACAGGGAACTCTCAAATGAGCTCCCCTTCTCTCTTGGTCTTGCAAATGACAAAGTGTTGGTATTTATACCCAACACAGGTTGTACGGTCGAAGGATCAAACTGACCGATCGATAGATCATCTGTCGATCACTCAGCTTTCGAAAGATACACATATACCTCGAAGGATGACATATCCTTCGAGGTCCATCTTCATCTGTCGATGGATATCTTTCGAGCTCATCGAAGGATATACACACAATCCTTCGATGCCTTATCCTTCGACACCAAACATTATACAACCATAATTTGTCTAGCAAACACACACGGTCAACCGAATAACCCTCTCGTTTGACCACTTCAAACGAGCGGGTCTATACACGTTCGATAGACCGTTTCACTAACTATTACAAATTCAGCGTACAATAATAACTAATCTATTCGACAAGCATCGGACACAAAATCTGCATCAACATGTATGTATGTATGTATGTATGTATGTATGTATGTATGTATGTATGTATGTATGTATGTATGTATGTATGTATGTATGTAAATCACTTAACCCACCCCCCACCGACACCCCCCAAAAACCTAAACCCACCACCCCACCCCCTAAAAACCTAAATTCACCCTCCCACCAAAAGCCTAAACCCCCAACCCCCACCCCTAAAAACCTAAACACATCGCCCCCCCTTCCCGAAAACCTAAAACTAAACTCTAAACATAAACCCGAAAAATCTAACCCCCACCCCCCAAAAAGTTAAACCCCCATCCCCACACAGCCAAAAACCTAATCCTAATCCGAAACCTCCAAAAAACCTAACCCTAAAAGCTAAACTAAACTCAAAAGCTAATTTTAAGTATGTAATGCATATGTGTAGTACACATATAATGCAAATGTGCAGTACAAGTTTTTTTTTAAAAAAAAAAATTATATATAAAAATAGCGATTTTTTATAAAAAAGATTGTAAAAAAAGTTGGTATGTTTTTAGGCTTTTTTAGTTAGTTTTCTAGTTTTCTTATTTATATGTAGTTTTCTCATGATCCTCTCCATATATATATATATATATATATATATATATTCTAACACAATAAAGTTATTTGCTTATGTGTCATTTATACATAAGCCTACTCTATTTTGTCATCAAGTGGAACCTTCTCCATTCATTATTCAAACAAAACTAGAATTACGACCCGCCGCAATGCGGCGGGGATTCTTTAGTTATAACTAAGTCGATTTAGAACCCGCACGTTATGTTGAACCTGTCAAACGGGGAAAAAATAGACGATGTAAAAACGTTCGCCCACACACGTACGCTGAGTCGTGTTAACTCGTAAAATTTAGAACGAAACATAAAAACGTTAAACCAAAGACGCACGTTGCGATATGTTAAGTCACAAAATTTAGAACGAAGTATAAAGCGAAAAATTTGTAGAAAATGAAAACTATAAAGGACCAAAGTTGTAAGTAAAAAAAAGTTGTGAGGATAGATTGCAAAATATAAAAAGTTTTAAAAGTAAAAAAATCATTTTTTTTTGAAAAACCTCCAAAGCCAAGGTTACAACAACCATATACATAATCATTTTTTCTTTGAAAACCCATAAAGCCAAGATAACAACACATATATGCATAAATATGTTGCTTCTTTATAGTGTTTTAATTTTAATAACTAAGTTGATCAATGACCCACGCGTTGTGACGAACCTGTAAGATGAAAAACAATAGACGTAAAAAAGTTTTAAAAGTAAAAAAATCATTTTTTTTTTGAAAAACCTTCAAAGCCAAGGTTACAACAACCATATACATAATCATTTTTTCTTTGAAAATCCATAAAGCCAAGATAACAACACATATATGCATAAATATGTTAGCTTCTTTATAGTGTTTTAATTTTAATAACTAAGTTGATAAATGACCCACGCGTCGTGACGAACCTGTAAGATGAAAAACAATAGACGTAAAAACCTTGAACTACACATAGACGCTGTGCCGTGTTAACTCGCAAAATTATGAACAAAACGTAAAAACGTTAAACCACGCAAGCACGTTGCTCCGTAGTAACTCGTAAAATTTAGTACGAAACATAAATCAAAAATTTGCAAAAGATTAAAAGTAGGAAAATTGTGAGGTTAAATTGTAAAAGAAGAAAAGTTTTGGCTTTAAGGTGAATAAAATCAATTTTGTAAGTGAAATTTGCAATAAATAGAAAGAATTGGGTTGAAAAGTAAAAATTCTTATTTTTTTTTTAAAACCATCCAAAGCCAAGGGTACAACTACCCTAAGCCTAAAGATGTTGCTAATTATAGAGTGTATAATGTATAATTTATAGAGTGTATAATGTATAATTAATTACACATGGCAAGTTCCTTTCTTTATCACTCACTCGACACCCTAATCTCCACTCCAGCATCATCTACGGCGATTCTCCTCTTTCACTCAGATATTCAAAACACCCAAGGCCGCTCACGATTTCAACCTCTTAACTTCGTCTTCTTCAATACAAACTCTGTCGTCCATCTTGCTGAGACAAACAGAGTCCAAACCCTAGCGAAGAGAAATCGGTTCGCCCGTTCCGATTCAGGTTGCGGCAAACATTGAAGGCAAACACTGATCTTTATGCGATTGTTATGCTTGCTATTAGGTGCAACAGGTTAGGGTTTCCAATTACTGATCTTTATGCGATTGTGATGCTTGCTATTTTTTTATTGCTGAGAGCCTGAGACTGTTCAATTAAGCTAGACGAATAGTCCTAAAATTGTTCGATTAGGTTAGATCTATGCTTGATTAGGTAAGGTCCTAAAATTTCATCTCTTTGTGCAATTTTATAAAGTTATATGTTATTATTAACTATTATACAAATTATAGGAGCTTATTTTTTAGAACTTAGTGTATTTAGGGATTGGATTCAAGTATGAGTTTCAAAAATTTGGCAATAAGTTATATTTGGATATTTAAAGAAGTGTTTTTTAGAAATTAGACCAGTAATCATACTTGTGAAGAGTTTTGATCAAGCTTTAAATTGATTCAGGTGACTCCAAGAGTTCATCTGATGGTCAAAAACCAGTGCAGTTACAGATTGTGTGCTCTTTGGAATGCCATAGTGGTCAAGGATGCCAAAAATAGATAGGTAAATCGAGGTTTCTTTTTTAGATTTTTTTCTACTGACCCATTAGAAATAAACATAACCTGTTAAAAAGAAAAAGAAACCAGAATTGTGAAATAAGCATAACATGTTTAACCCCATTCAAATGCATCATTTACATAAAACATAAGTGTATAACCACCCTTCTAATTGTTATTTAAGTATGTTATTTGAATGGGGTTTATACGATAGGCTATGGACTTCAGATAATTTCGAAAGGTAGGTTAACGCTTTTGATTTCTGGCAATCTTAAATTTCGAATGCATTTCTCAGTTGACATTTATTTCATTCGGTATCCCTCAATCGTTGTCGTCTAATCTGTTAAAAAGGCTATGGACTTTCGATGGATTCCAATACGATTTAGCTATAATCGAACCCTGCTTGATGTTATATCATAATCTGTTTGACGATGGCGATAATGTTAATCCCTTTGCTGTAAGTTAACATTTATGCTTTCATTTTCAAATTGATCGTTAAGACTTAAGTCATCAGTTTAGTACAAATCTTTTGCGGCTCTTCATAGTCATAGCCGCCTCATCCTTCATATGCATATATAGTGCTTGTTGAGTTCCATTATGTTTTCTTAAATCCTCCCCCTAAACATCAATATATTATTTAAAGTTCAGATTGATATTGTAACTTAGCTTTGAGGTAATTAACATTAGTTTGACATATTATCTTAATTGACATACTATAATGTTATATTTAAAGTTTGTCTGTTGCATTCTCACCGTATAGAGTTTCTTGATTGTTGAATTTTTTAAATCCTTTTTACCAAAAGGTTTCATCTAATCTTAACAAGCCTTTTGTCGTTTTAATTATCAAGGGCATATTTGCATTGATGGTCTTTTGGTTGAATAAAAGGTAAATGTTGAAAAGTTGAAATTTATACGCCCTTTCAAGAGAATCCAAGGTGCAATATAAGAAGCAACAAAGACAAATCTAGGGGTGCTAAACGGGGAGTGTTCGCGGGTTCAACCCAACTCATATTTTATCAGGTAACAATAGTCTCTTTTAATGTAATCGAACAAGACTAAATTGTTTTGGGTCACCTTCAAGTAGAAATACTTTAATTTGTAAAAAAGTTACAAAATTTTGTTTTGTGTTAGTTAAAGTAAGCAAGTATATTATGGAAAAAAATAAACGATAAAAAGAAATGAGGATCATGCTTTATAATTTAACGTAATTAGTCTATATATGTTTGTACGTTTAGTTGTAAATTTGAAAATTTAAAGTACTAATATTAAATAAAAACTTCGGGTAAATGGGTCGTGTTCATAATATTGAATATTGTTTCCACTGCGCATGTTAAATTTTCATCTCTGACCCACTAACCTGTGAACAAGAACTGTTTAATACTCTACTTTCTATATTTGAATATGAGATATATGGACCTGTAATCACTATTAATAATGTTGAATATTGTTTCCACCACGCATGGTAGAAGCAAAAAATACATGTTCGGCTTGATCCATGATTCTGAACTGAGATTAACTACTAAATGTCCTGCAAGGATTCAACAGTTTGTCAATAATATTGCAAATTTGCATAGAAATCTTATTTCCATCTTTATGATCAATCTTGTGCTTTTTATCCTTGGTGATAGTGCTGTTGGGGTCAGTTAGTCAATAAGATTGCAAAAGTTTTTGTTTTGTGAAGCAACTGCAGTGGTCATGAGGAAATGTTTTGATATTTCAACGTAGACCCGGGGACAAATCTTTCACTCACTGAGACAATTCATGGGTTATTATTTTTGTGTGTGTGTGTGTGTGTGTGTGTGTGTGAAATGGTCATTTGCCACTTTACAACCATATATATATATATATATATATACTACCTTAATAAGCATATAGGAAGGACAAAAATGGTCATTTGCCACTTTACAACCATATATATATATATATATACTACCTTAATAAGCATATAGGAAGGACAAAAATGGTCATTTGCCACTTTACAACCATTTGAAGCACATTGTACAAACATCTCAAGCACAAATGTGTTGAAAGTACCTTTTCAACACATGCAGAACTCTTGGGCGGGATATCTAATTTGTGGGCGGGATTTCAAAATTCAAACACCGATTGTCAGATCTATCTTTTCTTCATCTAATCACGCCTCTCTCTCCTTTTCTCTTGCTTTTTCCTCTTTTCTCCTAAATCTCAGGCTTTTTCCCTTTTGTGTTGAACACCGATGATTTGAAGAAATCCCATTCGATTCGCAGCTCATGAACATTGATTTGAAGAAATCCCCACCGATTTGCAGGTTTGTTCTCGCACGTGGCACTTTCGGCACCGTCACCTCCTCTCAAATTTCACTTTCGGTACAGTTTCATCCAATTTTGATTCTTTGTTAAGATTAATCTTATAATTTATCACTAGCTTTCTCTTTTTGGTTTTGGTTACAAGGTTGAACAGCGGCAGTGACAATTAGGGTGTTAAGATCTAGGGTTCCGACAAAAACGGAGATGGTTACCGCTGGATTTCATATAGATCTGGTGGCGATGACTAGATTATTGATGAGGTTTTGGTTGGAATTCGCGACTGCATGCTCAAGTTTAGGAAAACAAGGGTTTGGTAAGTAGAGATTCCGGAGATATATGGCATAAACAAGCTTTCTATAACAACAAGGTAAGAACCAACACCAGTAAATCATTTATTTTCTTCAATTTCAGGTAAAATAGGGGACTTTGGTTGCTGTTTTTTTTTCAGAAGTAGAAGGCGGAGGTGCTGCTAGGCCCCAACACCAGTAAATCATTTATTTTCTTCAATTTTGTGAAATTGATCTGGGTATTGTTACTGTTAGTCTACCTGTACAGAATCCGATTAGGTGTTGATGTTGAATTTGAATTGGGGGTAGTCTTTTTTTGTTTGTTTGATTGTTGATTAAACCCTTTATGACAGAATTATTAAATTTGCAAGTTGTTATGCTGTTATAGATTGTTTATTTTTTCTACTTTTTTATTAGATCTGTGAATTTAAAGTGTAAACTTTTATATATCTGCTCTGTTGTAGTTCATAAAACTACTTTTGATTGGGATTTTATTCCAAACAGGTGATCTGACTGCTCTTTTTGCTATTTTTATGTTTGTGTGTGTGTTTAGGTGTGTTTATGTGTGTTTTTTTTTTGTTTTTCTCTGTTAAGTTTGTACAATAAAAAGAATCTTTTGATCATAATCGAAACAAATACGAACAAATAAATCTTTAAAAGACCATTTTTAAGATAAAGTTTGATACTTTAATGTTCATTATGTTTAGTTTAGTTGTCTGCTGTTCATAAATCTATAGTTTAGTCTCATGGTGTTCGTTTCATAGTTTTCGGGCCTTAAAGCTGAAAATTTCAAGCCTAAGAAGATTAGATATGATTTTGATTATTACTCTTATCAGAACTAATATGGTTCTATTAGATAAATCATGAATGATGTAATTTCTAAGTTGATTTTGTGTTTTTTTCAGGATAGAAGGTATATTCGCATGACGGTTGATGATCCTGTGAGTAATTAAGGTGGTATTAATTGCATACTTTCTTGATTTGGGTTCATTGTGATCCATGGGGATCTTCGAAGAAATGGGATTTTACGAAATCTTGATTTCCTTTCGGCTCCCAACTGCGATGGAGAACGGGCTCCAGAAACCGAACAAGACGCACCCATGGAGGAAGATTACAGTGAGAAGAAATGGACGTTGATGAGCTTGAAAGGAGGATGCGGCGAGACCGGATGCTTTTAAGGTGGCTCAAAGATCAAAGCAAAGGTAAAGACGTCGATAACACCAAACAACGTCAGTCTCAAGAACAAGCGCGACCTATGTAGTTAATATCCCGATATATCAACCGATATATCAGTGATATATCGGTTATCGGTCCTCTACCGAGATAGCGGTACAAAATATTGGTCAGAATATCGGTACCGATAATATCAGCGATATTGTCCGATATTTGACCAATATAGGACCGATATTTGATCGATAAGTCACCGATTTTCCCGATATCAGTACCATTCTTCTTATTTCTACCGTTCATTTTTCTTCTTATTGCTGCTATTAGTGTTTTAAGTCTTAATTGTAAGTTGGTATTGTTAAATGTTAGTGTTTTAAGTCTTAGTCAGTTCTTACTTATTACAATTGTTAGTGTTAAATTGCTATATATATAAATTTAGCATGAAATTAAAATTACCGATATCCCATCGATATCCGACCGCGATAACCGATATCTCAAATATCGGTCCTTAACCGATATCCGATATTTTACTGCATTAACTACTTAGAGCGCGACGCAAGAAGATGTCGTGTGCCCAAGATGGGATCTTGAAGTACATGCTTAAAATCTTGGAAGTTTGCAAGGCTCAAGGGTTTGTTTACGGAATCATTCCGGAAAACTGGAAGCCCGTTAGCGGGGCGTCTGATAATCTCCGGGCCTGGTGGAAGGAAAAATATCTAGCATTTGCCCGTTATATTAAACATGCTCAGCTTCTCCCTATCGTATGATTAGATACTCTTAGGGAATCAGTTTTTCTCTTTTGATCGTATGATTAGATACTCTTATCTAGCATTTGCCCTTTATATTAAACATGCTCAACTGTTGGTTGTTTTTTGATGGGGAGAAGCTGAGCTAATCTCATCTATTGTTACATTTTTCAAGCGGATTGGGATAACTGCTAAAGATGTTGGCTTCAAGATATCTAGCAGAAAGGTGTCAGATTGTCTTCATTTATTTGGCTGTAATTATGACATTTTTATTGAATCTGTTTTGTTTCTTTCACCACAGGTTCTACAGGAAGTGCTAAGTTTGTATTCTGTACCAGAAGCTTCGTTTGCCAAAGCTTGCATCATCATAGATAAGGTCAGCACTTAAATGCAGAACTGGATCCGCTTTTGTATGTTTTTGTTTTTAAATGATTTATTTTAATTGGAAAAAGATGGGGAAAATACCCATGGAGGAGATCAAGAAAGAGCTGAAGTTGGTTGATTTATCAAATGAAGCTATTGAGGATCTATTGCAAGTTCTTTCCATGAAGTCTTTAACGGAGTTGGAAGGTACTTTTTGTTGCTAAATAGCAAGTAGGGGTGAACAAATAAGTGAATAACCGAATTAACCAAATTGTAGCTGACTTAACCGGATCGAACTTCTAACCGATGGTTCGGTTAAGTCACAACAGATTAACTGAAAGTTATGACTTATGGTTTTGGTGTGTGGCATAGCCGCATAGCTGAATTAACCGAACCGAACCAATTATACATATAGCCCAACTGTTTAACAAATTACTTATGAATCGCTTGAATTTAAGAGTTAAATTTCTTAGTTTAAAAATTTTAAAATGTTGTTGGTTAACTGGACATAAAACCGACCGTGTGTTAAAAGCCGAAAACCGATGGTTAATAAATAACTAATAACCGAAAATTTCGCTTTCGGTTTTGGTGGGGTCTTAAAACTGAACCAAACCATCCCATGCACATCTCTATTAGACATGTCTATGACGCGTAGACTACGCATCTCAATTTTCTGAAATTTTGATCGAGTTAACTCGGATTATCTTCGAAGTCAAACTCAGTACGTTTGACTTGAATAATGCTTTCACTTTCGAGATTAAAAAATATGATCTTGGTAAAGTTTGCGACAAATATTTTTAATAATTATCTAACTAAATTCTTTTTCTTAAAGTAATGTAAATTAACTAAGCTTAATATCAAAGTCAAAGAGTAATATGTTTGACAGACTTGAATGAACTTCTATTCTTCCAGATTCTTGCACAAATACACGAATCGAGGACGGTTACATTGTGTCCGGGGACAATTGTGTAGCCGTGAAGAGCGGTTGGGACGAGTACGGGATCGCATACGGTATGCAGACCCAACAACTTGTAATCTGACGGCTCACGTGCATTTCACCAACGACTGCGGTCATTGCTTTAGGAAGTGAAATGTCGGGCGGCATTCAAGACGTCCGAGCCGAAGACGTAGCCATCAACTCCAAGTCAGGAGTCCGGATCAAAACCGGTGTCGGAAGAGGTGGGTTCGTGAAGGACATGTACGTAAAAGGGTTCACCATGCACACCATGAAATGGCCGTTTTGGATGATGGGGAACTACGGGTCCCACCTTGATGACAATTGGGACCCGAATGCGATCCCCGTTATCTAAAACATAAACTACCGAGACATGGTGGCGGAAAAATGTCACCATGGCGGCTAGATTGGAGGAAAAGTTGCCCAAGATGTTAAAGTTCATATGTGTTATTACAAACCAAACTACAATTTGAAATGTAAACTTTTGATTTCAGTATAATGAATTTGATCGTCATTAATCAGTTTGATCAGTTTGATGTAACTTGTGCATTAGACCTTGGGGGTTAAAACCTTGTACTTTGTACCTCAGGGTCAAAATGATTTAGCACCTGGTAACCGAATTGGTGCGACTGGCCGACGCGTATTTAAAATCACTTGTTACGATCAAACTCATTCTGACTCGAGCCTGTTTCAAATCACTATCCAATCTTAGGCTACTTGGTGTGGGAGGAGGCAAGTCCTTGGAGGATACCCTCCTTCAAGCTTGTTTCAAACCACCACGAATCCTAGATAAATGTTGTTGCTCATGGCGCAATGGTTTGACGGTTTAAAGGAATGGTCATCACTTCCTTCCACATGGAAGGACTTGGACTGTTAGTCAACTTCAACTTCGGTTTAACCGATCTGAAAACTCATCATTTTTATTACAAAAGTAATAATAATGCAGTATGGCTTGGTATGAATGTATGTATTCTTTTATTTCAACTTAATTTTAATCAAAATTTGAATTTAGATAAAGATGGTTGAAACTAATAATCATTCTCAAAGCTACAAGTTTAATAATCAAACAGTAGTTGCTTATGAATAAGTGTTGTGTTTTCCGTTGCATCATGAACTTGGTTTTGATTATGGCTCAAAACCGAACCGCCCCGCCCTAAACTCACCAACCTAAGTGATATGTTTCCCGCCGCATCGCGCGGGTAAACGACTAGTATACATATATATAGGGAGAAAATCATGCGAGAACCACCTCTTATTGTGAGAACCGCGAGAACCAATGTGAACACACCAAAAATGCCTAAAAATAGCTAAAAATCACACAAAAAAAAATTTTTGTTTAATATTTTTTATATAAAAATCGCTACTTTTCGAAGCCAAAAAAATTTTAAAAAAATATATTTTTTTCCACTAAAAGTAGCGATTTGAGCATAAAAAATAATAAAAAAAAAATTTAGATTTTTTTTTAAATTTTTTTAGGTTTCTTGGGGTTTAGTTTTTAGCATTTTAGCTTGGGGGGGGGGGGGTTTAGGTTTTTTGGGGGTTTTAGCTTTTAGCATTTAGCTTTGGGAGGGGGGGGGGTTAGGTTTTTTTTTTTTTTTTAGGGGGGGGGTGGGGGTTAGGTTTTTTTAGGTTTTTTTTTTAGCTATTTTAGGTTGTGTTCATATTGGTTCTCACAATAAGGGTGGTTCTCGCATGAGCCCCTCCCTATATATATATATATATATATATATATATATATATATATATATATATATATAGGGTAGGGCTAGGTAGAAAACCCTAAAAATTTGAGAAAACCCTAGAAAACCCAACCTCTCGACTTTTTTTTTTTAAAAAAAATAACACATGTAATATACATGTTTTTAAGAGTTTTGGGCCAAAAAAATCAAAAAAGCGCCGAGTGTTTTTTTTTTTTTAAAAAATAAACAAGTTTCAGCACTTTTTTGTCTAACACCTGTTAGTGTCGAAAGTTGCTGAAAATTGTTTATTTTTTTTAAAAACATCCACTCGGCGTTTTTTTGATTTTTTTGGCTCAAAACTCTTAAAAACATGTATATTACATGTGTTATTTTTTTCAAAAAAAAAAGGTCGGGAGGTTGGGTTTTCTAGGGTTTTCTCAAATTTTTAGGGTTTTCTATCTAGCATTGTCCTATATATATATATATATATATATATATATATAGGTATATATATTTGAGACGATTGCAAAAATATAATATTTTCAAGTTGTCGTAAGAATATTCTTTTCGGAAAATCGACAAATTATTAAGTGTTAAATGATTCAAGAATACGTGTGTGTGCGCGCCTATGTTTATCCTAACACGCCTAACAAAATGCAAGTGAACAAAACGATTCCGGATCCTTACTTAGGGTATAAGGAGTGGTTAAACACTTTAAAGTGGCAAAACAAAAAACCGACCAATCAGAGCGCGCCATGTCAATTAGGCAAAAGTGTTTAAACTTTGCTGAAAAGTGTTGGCATTGGTTTAAACACTTGCTGAAGTGGTAAACTTTTATTATTATTTTTTTTGGCAATAATTAATTTAATATAAATAGATTAAAAACAATAAAGTTTCATAAATTAAATTAAAAACATCAAAGTTACACTAAATTAAAAAACAATAAAATTACATTAGCATGAAACAATTTAAACTAGTCTTCGTCGGAATCGGCCAAAAGATGGGGTAAATCTTGACTTGCGAGATGATCTATGAGATCATGTTTGAGTCTCCAATGGGTGTCTTCATTCAACAACTCGCCCAACACCGTATCGTCTAGAGCCGGCTCGACCGGAGGATCCCGAATGTGCACCGGTGCTATCGCCTTTCCATCGTCTTTCAAAATCATGTTGTGTAAAATAATACACGTGTACACGACATTCCTAATTTTTTTAACCGATCTTGCTCGCATCGGTCGACTCAATACACCCCATTTCCCCTTCAAAACACCAAAAGCCCGTTCGACGTCTTTTCTTGCCGCCTCATGTTGCCTTTTGAATTTCTTTTCGTTTACTTCGTGAGGGTAAGGGATCGACTTCACAAACACGGACCACGAAGGGTAGATTCCATCCACGAGCAAATAACCACGTTTGTATAAATGGTTGTTAACGTAAAATGGACATTTTGGCGCGGTTCCATTTCGTTCCGTTAAAAATAACGGAGATTGTTGTAGAACATTGATATCGTTTTGAGAACCCGGTGGACCGGCAAAAGCATGCCAAAACCATAAGTCTTGAGAAGCAACCGCTTCGAGCATAATAGTCGGATATCTATGATCTCCTCGCATGTATTGGCCTCGATACTCTGTCGGACAAAAACGCCAAACAAAATGGGTGCAATCAAGGCTACCGAACATACCTGGAAGGTGATGTTTTTCCTTATGAGCTTGGTATAAAAGTGCCATGTCGTGGCTTGTCGGTCTACGTAAGAACTCTGGACCATATATTTTGCAAACCGTGTCACAAAAATATTCTAGGCACTCGCGGGAAGTTCTTTCGGCCATATGCAAGTACTCGTCGTTCTCGTCTGGAGTGTTTCCAGTTGCGAGCTGTTTAATAGCCGATGTCACCTTTTGCAAGGGCGTAAAGCCCTTCCTACCTCGCGCATCGGGGGCCTCTACAAACCACGGGTCGTTCTCTTCCACATCGGACACAATTTTTAGAAACAAACGTTTCGACATACGGAACCTATGCCGAAAGATATCTTCGTTGTACTTCGGGTCTTCGACAAAATAATCCGCCATGAGTGTCTCATGCCCCTCCTCACGTTGACGTTCAATATATCTCCTTCGGTTAGATGTGCCGGTATCTTGAAGTTCGGCTTCTTCGATGAGATTTTGAAAAAAAAGAATGCTACTATCGGATGAATCGTCGCTACTCATGGGTGGGAACCATAACGGGAGTTCATCCGCCATTTTGTAAGGTAAACCTTTAGAAGGAATTGGTTTGTATGAAGGAATTGGTTAAATGGTTTGTGATATATATATATAGTTTAATTTTAAAAAAAAAATTAATTTTTTTTTTAAACGGTCATATGACCGTTGGAGTGGCCCCCCCTTTTTCCAATTTCTTCTTCTCGCTTCGGTAATGCCTCGCCGCTTTACAACTTTTGCCGCGACCAAACTTGGTCGGTGGCGGTGTTTGCCGCGCGGCAAACGGGTTTGCCGCCCCCATCTCGCAACCACACCGTATCCCCTTATGGTGTGCTATTACTTTCGATGATGTAACGGATGTATGATTGAGTCAAAGGCTGAAGGCTAGGAATTGTGGTTAATTTTCATGTGGGAGAACAATTAAACTCGTCCGTAATGGTCACCTGGAAGATTGATTGAGTCTACTGAGGATCCAGAAAATATCGTAGAGATAACTAGGATTTGTTTGTGGTTTTGTACTATAAATAGAGCAATCTGGTCGACACAGGACTCACTTTTACACACTTACATAGTCACACAAACTCGCAATACGATGTGTAACACTTAGCAATCGCTCGATCATGCTCTATACTTGTAATATTTCGAATATCAATAATACCGGAGCTCGATAGTTTCCAGCTTCCGGGGTTTTTGTGCCGTCGATCATCTCTCATAGATATCAAGGGCTTTTCCCATGACAAATCGCTTGTGTTCATCTTTATTTACTGTTTTCATCGTTTATTCATTACATTTGCACTTGTTCATGTATACTTTATAATCTGGAATCTTGTTTTCTAAACCAAGGATACTGATAGTTATTCCAAGATCTTCAATCTAAAACTTACTATTTTGAAGAGCACACTACCTCACTTTCTAAATTTGGTTACTTAATTGATATTGTCATTTTTTTTATGAATACACAAACCATCTCAAAATTTTTCCATTTATGTATATTGTTTCCAATTGCAATGTTTGTGTACTGTGTAGTGTTTTACAATGTTAATCAATGAGAACAATTTGATATTTGTTATATATGTGTTTGCAATGGTGTGGCTAATCTATACTATGTGCAGATGTGTGTGATCAGTTAACACTAAAAAATGTCATTTAGTGACATACAAAAAGTGTCAGAAAACAACAAAAAAGTGCCACTAAAGACACCTGTAGGAATGTGTGGCACACAAAAAAATGTGCCACTAGAAGCTCTGACGCTAAGCCTTTTAGTGACACTTTTTCGATCTGCCGCACAAAGTCTTCAGGTTTTTAGTGGCATTTTTTTATCTGCCACTACAAACTTTTGGGCTTCTAATGACACATATTTTTTTTTGCCACAAAATCACATAAAATTAAATGCCATTGACATTTGTTATATGAATTTTTATTGATTACAAATATTATATATTTTCATTAAAAATAAAAAGAAAATTGTAAAATATAGAAATCATAGTATAATCACTTCAATTAAAAAGTTCAATCAATCTTCCAAATATTCCAATGTTTGCAAACAAAAGTCTAATAAGTGTCAACCTAGGTCTAAATATCAAACATACAAAACAAATAATTAATAAATGTTTGAAAAGAACCTCAAAACTTCATTACGTTCGTGAATCTCTTACACAATCTTGTTTGTGAGTAAAATAATCATCGTGTTAACCCTTTCTAAGCAATCATATTTTCCACTTCATAGTTCTCTGCACTTACTGCTTGTTATCGTCGCATCAACCAACTCACTATATTCAACATGAAATTTCACATTTAATGTTAAATTGATTAGATCTCATAACTATAGCTATAAAAGACGTAAGAGCAATTAATAAAACACAAATTCACTTCTTTTGACATCACTTTAAGCTCTTTAGCCAAAGATTGGGTAGTTTTTTCAATACCTCTAGTTGTCAGAATTGCCATCACCAAACGACAAGAGTGTTCATGATGAGAATGTTTACCCGTTAGTTTATAATGGGTCAAACTGAGTTATCTTCTATCTTAGACTGGTCAATTGGTGAAATGTGGTGAATGGGTTAATAAAGTCAAAAGATGCCCAAAATATATTCTTTAAGCATACAATCTCTTTAAGCATGCAATCTCTCTTTTTTAACTAATTATAACCCACTAACTAAAAGTTAAGCCTCTAGATGGAGTAAAAGAACATATACATACCTGTAATTAAGGTAGGCCCATAATTTCTTGTTCAGTAACAAAAAGCCACATAGAAAAAATGCATAATGTTATTTCTAGCCTAATTAGAAGTGAGATGTGTTAAAAAGAGTTACTTTGCATTATTAGCTAGTGCAAAAGATCATGAATGATCAAATCATTAATAGTTGGTATATAGGATAAAAATGTCAAAGTTGCCTTAAGATAAGTTATGTGGCATGGAGATATCAACTTGATAAATTAGCAAGAAAATAAAATCAAAGTTGATCATGAATGATCAAATCATTAATAGTTGGTATATAAAAAATAAATGTCAAAGTTGCCTTAAGATAAGTTATGTGGCATGGAGATATCAACTTGATAAATTAGCATGGATAGGTGATGTGATTTCAATATCTGAGATATAATTCTGTAACCTGGGGTTCCAGTTTCTTACCGGCCCTTTTTCTATATTTTTTTTAGAAGTTTCGCTGTTAAAAAAAACAAATATGGAAACAAAAACATTTATTTTCTAAAATATACCTGTAAGCTAGTATTGCTGATTTATAGAGTCCCTTAACTTGTCAACACCAACATCATCATCATCATTATTATTATTATTATTATTATTATTATTATTATTATTATTATTATTATTATTATTATTATTATTATTATATATGAATTGCAAGTGTTGATGAACATTATTATTATTATTATTATTATTATTATTATTATTATTATTATTATTATTATTTTATTATAATATGAATTGCAAGTGTTGATGAACAGTGATCTAATATTTTATTTTTGAATTGCTTCTTTGTTTTTTATTCTATTTTCAAGCATTTATTTATTTTGAAATAATATTTTATTCACCATTTAATTTAATTTTTTTAATAATTTGTGTTTGTTAATTTTTAAAAAAAATTCAAATCCTCAACAACGTTTTTTAATATTGCAATATAACTTTTATTGAAAATGGATACTATGTTGCAGATGTACCAAACCGAAGCAAAACCGACAATGAATGATAATTTATTATTTTGAAGGATTTATTTATTTATTATGTTATTCATCATTTATTTTATTTTTTTTTCTAATAATATGTGTTTATTTTTTCCAACATTGTAATAAAGTTTTTTTTCGCTAATATACCAAAACGTATCGAATCGATTGAACAACATCTGTATCGATACCGCTATTTATTTTTATTCTTTTTTACTTTTTGATAAACTGGCAACGTATCGTTATTATACCATAACAAACCAAACGAACAAATCGGTACCTGTACCGATATTCATTTTTATGGTTTGGATAATTTTTAGCTTATACAAACTCTGTTTGCGACGATATATGGATAATGATAATCAATATTGTGACGATCTGAACTAATCAATACTGTTTGAACATTGGTGTCAGTACCTGTGTTTATTTTTTTCGTTTTCAGTCGATTGATTTCTATACGGAGTACATGTATCATATCGGTATTGTAACGAACCAAACCGATACTAATCCAATGCTCGCGGTAATTTACCGCCGCAACGCGCAGTCAAATAACCTAGTTAATAGAAACAGAAACATGCCATCAACAGTGTTTTTTGATTTTTTTAATATTGCTTTTTCTAGGTTTTTATTATTATATTGTTTTATTAGTTTAATTGATTTAAACATATATTTATATAACTTTTAAGATACGTCAAAGTACCAGTTTGTTCAGTACGGTATGGTAGCGATACGATATTAATTAATCAAAAGAAAAAAACGCTAAAAATAAATATTGATACGGATACAGATGTTATTCAATCGGTTTTGATAGAATTTGGTATGACAGCGACACAATATCCATTTAAAAAGTATACATCGTAATGTTGAAATAAAAAGAGGGGACAATTGTTTTTGATTTTTTTTAATATTGTTTTTTCTAAGATTTTATTATTTTATTGGTTTATTACTTTAATTGATTTAAGTATATTTTGTTCTCTCATATAACTTTTAAGATACGATCAAAGTATCTGTTATCAAACAGAAAACAATAAAACGGAATGTGTACTGATACCGATGATGTTCGGTACAATATGGTGGCGATACAGTATCACTTTATTGAAAGCAAAAAAACTAAAAATAAAAAAATATTGGCACTGATACAAATGTTGTTCAATTGGTTTCGATTGGGCTTGGTACGGTAGCGGCAAAATATCCGTTATAAAAAAAATATCGTAATGTTGAAATAAAATAAATATAAAATGCAAGCGAACTGAACAGATATCAACTGAACAACATATATGTTTTTTCTTTGTTTTCGATCGATGTAGTGCTTTCTCTTTCAATTACTATATTGAGTGCAAGTACTCTAACGAACCAAATTGATACCGACTTAATCCCCGTCGCGAAGCGCGGGGAAATATCACTAATTATCTATATTAATACAAACTTTTGATGAGCAATAGTTTAATTTTGTTTTTTAATATTGTTTTTATATAATTTCATTATTTAATTGTCTTAATACTGTAATTGATTTTAAACATATTCTTTTCTCATATAATATAATTTTTAACATACGCTCAAAGTATCTGTTATCAAACACAAAAACAATAAAAATAAATATTCGGTTTGGTACTATAGAAAAAACAATAAAATAAATACCTATAATCTAATTATTATTATTATTATTATTATTATAATTATATATATATGTATTATATTTATATAAATTAGTATAAACCTTTGATTAACATTAGCAAATAGGTGAATAATTATCTATATTAATACAAACTTTTGATGAACAGTAGTTTAATTTTGTTTTTTTAATATGCAAATTGGATTTAAATAATCCCAACTCACTGTTATTGGCCAATAATAATCCCAACTCATTTAATCACCAATAATAATTCGAACTATTCACTTTTGTTTGTAATATACTCCCAGCTAAAAAAACACTAACTAGGTTAAAAAATTGCTGATGTGGCTTGCCACGTGGCATATTTTGATGACGTGGCAGCTGATGTGGCAGTCAATGTGGCATATTTTGATGACGTGGCAGCTGATGTGGCAGGTGACGTGGCAAGCCACATCAACAATTTTTTAACCTAGTTAGTGTTTTTTTAACTGGGAGTATTTTACAAAAAAAAGTGAATAGTTCGGATTATTATTGGTGATTAGATGAGTTGGGATTATTATTGGCCAATAACAGTGAGTTGGGATTATTTAAATCCAATTTGCCTTTTTAATATTGTTTTTATATAATTTCATTATTTAATTGTCTTAATACTGTAATTGATTTTAAACATATTCTTTTCTCATATAATATAATTTTTAACATACGATCAAAGAGTATCTGTTATCAAACATGAAAACAATAAAAATACATATTCGGTTTGGTACTATAGCAAAAACAATAAAATAAATACCTATAATCTAATTATTATTATTATTATAATTATATATATATATATATGTATTTATATATATTAGTAGAAACCTTTGATTAACATTAGCAAATAGGTGAATAAATTTTAAGTAATTCTTTTTCACTCATCCTTATTGTTTTCATACTTGGATTGTCTCAGACCCAAAGGCAACCCAGTCTTTTCTTCATTTCTCAGATGCATTCACGTTCCATTTAGTTATTTTTAGCTTTTTTATAATACATATTTATGGTTCAACTTGAGATGAGTGTAACATGAACCAATTTTTCTTTTAATTTCTGATCAGAGGCAGTCTCCATTTATCTATTTTTAATATTATATTTATGGTTCAGTTTAAGATGAGTATGACAGTGTTTAGCGAATCGTAATAATAAGTTTTAAGTATACTACTTATACCATATATAATATATGTTTTAACGTGTTTGATTTTCGTTAAATCTAATTCTTCTCTAAAAAATTAGGTTCATTAACTTAGAAAAATGGAATATGCGCATGTGTTTAGTTCTTTATCTCAATGTTCCGATATTAAATTGGCTGACAACTGATTTGCATTTAAAGTGTTTTATGAGTATCATAAGTGATTCGAATTTAGAGTGTGCTTTGGATATCATAGGAAATACAAGTGTAGTTACCATGTCGGTACCCTGACGAACCAAAGCGATTCTGACTTGACAACATAAGTGCTGGCATTCGATTTTATTGTTTTAAACCGATGTAAAACATGTGTCGATATACGTGATATACGTTTGGGTATACCATGACTTAATTTTCGGTATTCTCTTTCGGTTGTTATAGTGATTGTAGGTGTCACAGTAAACCGAACAAATACTGAACGAATTCCCGCCGCATAGCGCGAGGAAAATCACTAGTTATTATACATATTAAAACAAATTGATCATGAATAGTGTTTTTGATTTTTTAAATAATTGTTTTATTTTTTTAATAATATTTAATTTGCTATATATATAAATGTATACATATATATATATGTAGGATCGAGTATCGACCCAAACGAGTCGTTCAGAGGAGTTTTGATCAGTTTCAGGTGCGGAAAACAAGAAACTGAGTACGAAACAGCTAGAATATCACTTTAATCACTTCTCTGATTGATTTCACAACAATTACAGCTCAAATCTCACACCGGCAGCACCTCGGTATGGAATACAAGAACATCACATTTGATTCCGCTCGGACTGCTATTTATAGGCAGCTTGATTCCGCTTGAATATATGAATAATCAGTTCAAGCGAAATCAGCATCAACAGTTCAAGCGAAACCTCACAATTACATCTCGAGCGGAATAAGAACTTATGATTTCGCTTGAAAGTACACTAACCACTTTCAAGCGGAATCACCCTCTAATACACATAAATTTCCTATTTTCTCGATCTACGCGCCCTGATCAATACAACCTAATCTAAGACTCGATACAAGACGAAGACGACAAATGTATGCACCAACAGACTCCCCCTCAGATGTTGACGAGTCTGACTGTGTCGAGTCTTCGCATCTTCAGTCTTGATCTGTCTCTGGGCTTCACTCTCTCTATCAGCATCAACAGACTCCCCCTAACAATGTGCTGGCATTCCTTCAGCTCATCAGCATCATCTGCTTCAGGATCATAGTCTGGCTCTCATCCAAAATCACCTAGCTCTATTCCTCAGTTCAGAGTCCTCAGGTATCGGAAACCTGGCTCTCTAAACACTTTGATGTTGTTCCAAAATCATAACTTGGCTCTCGTTCTGCTCAGGATCATCACCTGGCTCAAACTTACACCTGCACAAACTCTACCTTAAAGTAAATATTACACTTTTCAAATATAGATGAGATGAATGCACTAACTTAGACTCTCTCTTAATACACGCATGATGAACCACTTGTTTGATTTACACAAAAACATATTTTATTAAGTATAGACTCCCCCTCACTTCATGATCATCATGTTTAGCACTTGGAATTTTGAAAATCAGCTTTCCAATATCAGTTGTCAAAAATCTTTTTGGATTTTTCAAAAATTTATGCTAAAACACACTAAAATCTTTTTGGATTTTTTAATATAAATGCAGTAAAGAAATATTTACAGGCAATATTTTCGTGAGTTTGTGAAAGAGAATCATATCAGTTTTTGAGACATATCACCAACACCGTTAAGCTTCATTTCATTTTAAGCTCTAAACAATTCACTTAGATTGTCAGTATATAGGTCCACTTTAATTTTCACACAAAGTTCAACTGATCCGAGATACAATATTAATGTCTTAAGAACTTAAACTTATCCGTGTGTCCCACTACTTGAATATACTCCCGTATCCAGATCCCAATATTCAGTCTTACATGTGAGTATACCACAGATGATATCTGTAAAGGGGTTATAATGCGAGGGCCGTGAGAGCTCAGGTCGATACTTCCGTATACGCAAAGAGATGACGGCTTCGACTTTTGGTGTGTCCCCTTTAGAGGATCTTTTGTTTCAACAGCAATGACTATCAATTTTATTGTTTCATCAATTTGCTGAGGGCTGCGCTTTTTCAAGCATTTGCGGAAAGTATTATACGGAGACTAGGTCAGAATTTCCATTCAGCAGAAGTCCCGGGATATTTCCCCAGATATCACTAAGTATAAAGACCTAGTATCTCAGAAAAAGAGACCTTTCAAACAAGATTTCAGGGGTTACCTATATATCCAAGAAGTTGTTACCCACGAAATAAGCAAGTTTGAATTTTTAGGTTTATATCTCATCACAATCTACTAAATGTATAAAAACCTACTGGCATATCAGCAGTGAGATTGTTTATCACATATTAACTTTCCATTTCTTTAGCATGTTGTGGCAGTCCACTGATGTACTATCATTTCCTCTTATTACACAACAAAACTCATTTTTGATTTTATCATGTTTTTGGATTTTTCAAATTTTCAAATGTTTTTGAATTTTCTGAAATTTTCTTACTCCCCCTAAAATTCAAACACAATTAAAGAAATTTGAAAACAAATTGTACAGAAAAATGACAACCTGATATCGAATCACCTCAAATCGCCATCCACTTGGCATAAACAATTAGAACTTCCCCTTTCAACAAACCATTTTCTCATTAAGATTTCAAAACACTTAAGTTTGTTTCAATCAAAATGATTTTTTCCGGAAAATAAGTTTGTTTTTATCACTTGAAGATTAGGGTTCATCATCTTGTTCATCTTTTTATCATGTATAGTAAATCAAATACAACTTAATGTCCCCGATTTACCATTTGCAATTAAGCAACCTCTGTACCACTTGTAAAAATACAAACACCTGTACCATGTGTAGGAATAATACATCTACACAAAACCTTTTCACCAATCAAAGATGCCGATTCCTGCTTCGCAATTACCAACCTGGAAGCTCCGGCATAGTCTATCACTTGTAAAATTTTCAACAAATTGAAACTCTTTCACAAGAACTATCATAACAAGAATGATGCCGATTCCTGATCCACGATTACAAACTTGGGATCTCCGGCATAGTCCATCACTTGTAAAATTTTCAACAAATTGAAACTCTTTCACAAAAACTATCATAACAAGAATGATGCCGATTCCTGATCCATGATTACAAACTTGGGATCTCCGGCATAGTCCTAAGACTTCAAGGGAAAAGAATTTCCACCCAAGTCTTACCAACCTTGGGTGTGTTTAACTCTTTAAGCTCTTGTTCAGTTGGATTAAAAGTTGCCTTTTTAGTTGCATAAAAATCTTTAACCCCTTTGGCCTTCCCCTCGATCATTTTCCCAAAAATTTTCTTAACATTCCCACTGAATGCTTTTTCAATATCAAATTCCTTCTGATCAGAAAAGAAATGATTTGAGATTTCCACCTTACCAACCATTTGCTTAATTTTCTCAAACTTTAAAGATGGAATTTCAACATCATCTTTTGAAGATACAACCTTAACCTGTGGCTCTTCTGGCTTTGTGGAACCAAAATCATTTCCATTTTTTTCACAAGCATTCTTAACAACCCACACTTGGTTGTCCTTTGCTTTCTTTTTATAAAAATTTTTCTTTGAACACTCACCAACTTCATGAATAGAATTTTCAAAAATTTTGAACTGTTCAGTTGGTGGTTCAACATCAACAACTTTTCCTTTATGTTTTTCAGAAACTCCCTTTTTTGTCTTGATAACTTTTGGACAATTTGGTGCAATATGACCAGTTTCATTGCACTTAAAACAGGTTCGAGTTTCCTTTGGATGAAAAACTCCTGTTCCTTTTCTTTTCATCTCAGCAAGAAACTCCTGGTTTGTTTGCTTCCAGAACGGTTTCTTCTGTTCTTCTTCAGCACTTCCACCTAAAACAAATTTTGTATTTGTTTTAGAACTTTTGTCATTTTTAGAGGTTTTTGATGGAATAAAACCTAAACCTTTCTTTTTGTAGCTACGATTATGGTTTGGTTTCTTTTGAAAACCAGAACCAGAATTGTAACCCTTTTTCTTGTTTAACCATTGTTGAACTCTTGAAGTGTATTTTTTAGGTTTTCTAGTAAGATTTAAATCTTTTATTTCAGAAATATTAATTTCTGTCATTTTGAAAACCTTTTTGATCATTTCAACTCGAACACTTCTTATTGGAAAGTCTTTGTTATAATATAATTTGTCAGAATCATTCAAAGTATAAACTACTTCAAATGTTTCATCATTCAAATTTGATTTTGATAACAAAAACTCTTTGCTGTAAACCCGTTTAACCATCGGTTTTGAACTGTTGACTGACGAACTTGACCCTCCAGACTCAGACTTTGACTCAGACTCCTCATCAGTATCCAACACAACACCTGATCGACCACCTTTTTTATTAACTCAGACTCATGATCAGTGTCAGACGATGTGAAAGTGACGTCAATGTTTTCTGGTAAACCATCAGTTGTATCGGTTTTTAACTTTATATTGACTGCCTTTTGGACTCGCTCCTCATTTGGCTTTCTGGGAGAATAACCTTCCCAGATCGGAGGTGGACACTTGTTATAAGTAACACTTGATTTCTTACCTGTATCCTTCTTCTTTGGCTTGTCGTCTTTGAATGCTTCGAAACCTACAACAGTCGGATAAATTCGATCAATAAGATAATCAGAACTAGAATAACTTTGTAACACAAACGTCTGATTCTCTCATTCTCAATTTTCTCCTTTTCCAACTCTTGTTTTAGTTCAACATTTTCTTCAATGTAATGATTGATTGATTGCTTTTTGTTTCGACATCATTGTAGCGTTCAGCATTGTCAAAGAATCTTCTCTCTCAGAGTTTGTCTTTTGAAGACCAGTTACTGTTTTGTTCAAAGCGTCATAAGACTCCTTCACATAGTTGAGATTGAACAACAACTGCTCTTTCATCTTTTCTATCTCAGCCAGCTTTTCATCTTTGGCTGCACAATCTATGCAAGATTCAATACACTTTGAGCATGGCCTGATGACTTCCACAATCTTTTCAACTTCGATGATCTTCTCGACTTCAACCACCTTTTCTGCTTCAATTACCTTCTCTGCTTCATCAATCTCCTTTACAACACTTTTAACTTCTTCAACTTCAACAGTCTTATCTTCTTGAGCAACATTTTCAGACTTCATTTCCTTTTGCTCTTTTGCAGCTCGTTTCTCCTTCATTTTTTCCAAACGATCTGCAAAATAGAAACGAAAACTTTCAGGAGAGAGATGGGATTTTGCAACATTAATATGTTTTTCTTCTTCATCATCACTGCTGTCATCAGTCAGAGATTGATCAAACTCCACAGATTTGTCAGAACTATCATCTGAAGAACCAAAATCAGATGGTGTTCGATCAAAGACAACTTCTCTTTCTGAACTTTCATCACTTTGTACACTTTCATCTGAACTCTGTGAGCATTCTTCTGATGAAACAGACTTTTCATCTTCATTTTTCATACTAACTCCAATAGATTTCATCCATTCGGTGAACATGTCTGGTTCTTTCACAATCTTAGCAATGAAAGCTTTAAATTCTCCTTTTTCATCAACAAACATATCCCAGCTAAAGCCTTCAGGTAGCCTTTCATCATCTTGATTGATTAGGCATGCTTTGCTGTCGGATGAAATGTACTTGTTCCAGTTAAAACTTTCTTGATTCCCCAAACATGCTCTCTTTGTATCCTCAATCACTTTTCTACCTAAGCCACCTGCGGTTCTTGTTGTTGTTGTTGACCAACTTGTTGATATATAGCTTTCCGGTAATAGTCATCTTTTCCGAATGGATTCTTTGGATCATTTGCCTCTCTATTCTTGCATTCCCGTTTGAAATGGCCTTTCTCCCTGCATTTAAAACAAGTAACTTTAGATTTATCGAAACCTAAAGTAGAAACATGTGCATCAAGAAAGTCATTTCTCCCGGTAATCAGTTTAAACTTTTCTGCTCTTCTAAGAACACTAGCAAGACACCATTTGATATCCATGAGCTCCATCTCTTTGGCGTCTATCTGATCGTAATCCTCTTTTGTTAGCATAGGATTCCCGATCCGCCGTGCAACCAATCCTTCATAAGATAGAAGCACGGAACCAAGTAATGCCGTGTGATCTTTCGCGACTTCTTCCGAAAAACTTTGACCATCAGGAAGATTTAGAGCGATGTTGCATTGGATTACACAACCATTTCCAGTCTTAGAGCTTTGATGCTGAAAACTTGATGTTGTTTCTTTTGGGTTAACACTTGGGTATGAAGAGAATCCACTACTTTTGTTTGAACTTTGATCAACCTTTTCAGATGAGTCACCAGCACTAAAAGCAGTTTGTATCTTAGGGCTTCTTTCAGCTTCTAGAATACTACCTTTGTAGTACATTTTCACATCTTGTTGACCACTCGGATTGGTCATCCTAGCAATCTTCTACTGTTCCAAGTCTTGACCTTCAATTTTCTCGATGAACTGAGAAATTGTTAACCCATCATAAACTCCGGTGTTTTTCAAGATCATCAAGTAAGTTCCCCACTCCTTTTGCGATAAAGCATCAGCTAACTTGTCTACCCACTTTTCACGATCTTTTGTTATGCTAAGCATCGACATGGATCGCACTAAGTGGCAGTATCGTTCAATGAGCTTCTTTGTTTCTTCTCTGGGCAAACTTGTGAATAGATCAAATTCTTTCTCAAGTAGTGCCTTCTTGCTTTTAATCATGTGTTCACTACCCTCAAACTTGACTTTAAGAGCATCCCAAATCGACTTTGAAGTCTTGTCATGTTGAAGCAATACAAAGATGTCTTCTTTAATGGCTTGCTGAAGAAGACTGATCATCATCTTTTCAGCACGATACATTTCCCATTCTTGATCATTAAATTCTGAGATTTGTTTTATAACTTCCAATTCAGTCCGTGGTAGCACATATCTTTTCAAAATACACTCCCATGATCTCAAATGGTTAGCTTGAACCCAATTTTCGAAGCGATCCTTCCATCCATAATATTCTTCGATGCTCATAAGTTTCGGGGGCTTTTGAGTAGTTCCCGTTTCGTTTTCCAGATTCATATTTTGAGCAATCGAAGCCGGAGTAACCGAAGATGTAGTGAACGCGTTGTAGAAATCGTCACCTATGATGAAAATCAGATTCAAGCAAAATATGTAGTTTCAAGCGAGATAACACTTCGAGCGGAATTAGATTTTCAACCAAGGCTCCTATTCAAGCGGAATACCTGCAAGCTACACTTCAAGCAAAATCAAAGAATGCAGCTTCAAGCGAAATAGCAATATAACAACAATACTCTTGATTCCGCTTGAAAATTCAAGCGGAATAAGAAACACTTGGAGCGGAATCAAATTTCAAGCGAGATCACAGATTTCGCTTGAAATGCTTTCAAGTGGAATAGTACTCCTGGAGCGGAATCACTGATCTTTTGAAGTGAAATATCTGATTTCGCTCGAAAATACAAGCAAACAAGTCCAATCTCAAGCAGAATCACAAGGAATTCCGTTCAAGCGGAATCACTTCGGAAGCCAATTTTACCCATTTTTAGTCCGAATTTTAATGTGTAACTTTTAAGGATTTGTTATCTTGCACTTTTACACCATATATCAGAATTTTAGCCGATTTTAACCGTGAAATCTTAAAATTTTGAAAGAAAGTGTAGAAAAACAGAGATTTTCAAGCTGAATCGTATAGAACTCCTCCTCCTGAGCTCTAATACGACTTGTAGGATCGAGTATCGACCCGAACGAGTCGTTCAGAGGAGTTTTGATTAGTTTCAGGTGCGGAAAACAAGAAACTGAGTACGAAACAGCTAGAATATCACTTTAATCACTTCTCTGATTGATTTCACAACAATTACAGCTCAAATCTCACACCGGCAGCACCTCGGTATGGAATACAAGAACATCACATTTGATTCCGCTCGGACTGCTATTTATAAGCAGCCTGATTCCGCTTGAATATATGAATAATCAGTTCATTCGAAATCAGCATCAAGAGTTCAAGCGAAACCTCACAATTACATCTCTAGCGGAATAAGAACTTCTGGTTTCGCTTGATAGTACACTAACCACTTTCAAGCGGAACCAATACACATAAATTTCCTATTTTCTCGATCTACGCGCCCTGATCAATACAATGTAATCTAAGACTCGATACAAGACGAAGACGACAGATGTATGCACCAACAATATATATATATATATATATATATATATATATATATATATATATATATATATATAAAATTAAAGCAAGGTCTTCAATTTTTTAATTATATTTTATTTATCATATGTTTTGATTATTTTTTCTAATAACTTGTGTTCTATGTTTATTTTATCGACACTACGATATAGATTTACTGAAAACGGATAATGTGCTACATCGTACTAAACCGAACTGAAACCGATTGTTTTTCTTTTTCAACATTACAGTATAAATTTTATTGAAAACGAATATTGTCCTGCCATCGTACCAAAAAAGAACCAAAACCGACCAAATAATATATGTATCGGTACCAATATTTATTTATATTGTTTTTGTTTTTGATAAACCGTTATTTATTTATATTATTTTTGTTTTCAATAAACTTACATCGTATCAGTGTCGAACAACATCACAACATGTACATGTACTCATTTGTATGGTTTATGTTGGTAATAAATTTTGTGATGCTATCTTTGTTAACCAAATCAAAACCGATCGAACAACATTGGTATCAATAACGCTATATATTTTTATTACTTTTGCTTTTGCTTTTAAAAAACTGATGTACCCTACCGAATAACATTGGTACATGTACATGTATTCTTTTTTATGGTTTTTGTTTTCTTTCATTACCGGTACCGTGACGATCTGAATTGATTGATACCGTTCGGACAACATCATGTCGGTAATGGTGTTTGTTTTTTAGTTTCTCTCCATGTAAAACATGTGTTGATTTCTATATCGAGTGCATGTATCATACCGGTACTATAAAAACCAACCTGATACCGATCGAATGCCCACGATCACATACCGCCGCAACGCGCGGAAAAACAATCTAGTACATATCAATTTAAATTGACTATGAATAGTGTTAAGAATTTTTTTAAATAAAAGGTTATTAGTCATTTGGTTTGATTTTTTATAACTTCCTCATGTTAGGTTGCTTTTTTTTAAATCTAACTTTGCAATTATAGTTTTTAAACATTGGGATATGAATTTTATTCAAAATGAATATGGTGCTGTTATTGTACCAAATCGAATTGGAACCAACGATGTATAGTGATTTACATTTTTGTATTCAAAACAACATAATTTTTTTGTATCGTAAATTATGAATTTTATTCAAAATGAATATGGTACTGTTATCGTACCAAATCGAATTAGAACCAACGATGCATAGTGATTTACATTTTTGTATTCAAAACAACATAATTTTTTTGTATTGTAAATTATACGAGTGTTGATAACAGTATTAAAAACATATTTTTATTGGAAACTATATGAATATCGATATGTGACGACATTAATCGATTTTGACTGAATAACATTGGTACTGATATCGGCAATAT
Source organism: Helianthus annuus (assembly GCF_002127325.2). Classification (NCBI taxonomy): domain Eukaryota; kingdom Viridiplantae; phylum Streptophyta; class Magnoliopsida; order Asterales; family Asteraceae; genus Helianthus; species Helianthus annuus. Next base: position 91,939,386 of record NC_035435.2, on the reverse strand, counting down.
CAGAAACCGGTATTCGTTTTTATGGTTTTTGATTGATGTAAAAGATACATCGATATCCTTTTGAGCATATTGTGACTTTGTTTTTTTAGTTTTCTCTTTCAGTTATAAAAGTGAGTATCATCGAACTGAACCGGTACCAACTAAGTTACCGACGCATAGCGCGGGAGAAAATCCACTAGTTATACATTATACATTATACATATGATTTATAATTCATCATGAATAGTAAAATTCAAAATTTTATTTATTATATTATACTATTGTTATGATATTGTATTATATAAATATTTTTATTATATTTTGTTTTCATGTGTCGTTACGATGTGGTTATTTTAATCTACGTCTAGATTTAAATTTTGCTTCATATCGATGAACTACTTTTTCGGTATCGTAAGTTGTAGCAAGTGTTGGTGTCGTACGGGTATTGTAACGAACCAAACCAATTGCAACCGAACAATATCGGCACCGGCATCGAATATCGAAGCTGTACCGGTATTTGTTTTTATGGTCTTTACTGACGTTAAAAGTGTGTCGATATCTTTTAATGCCGTACCAGTATTGTGACTAACCGAACCAATTCCAACCAAACAACATCCGCACCAACATCGAATATCGAAGCTTGTACTGATATTTGCTTTTACGGTTTTTGTCGATTTAAAAACATGTTGATATCTTTTAAGGTATATAAAAACTTTTTTTTTTTTGGTTTTCTCAGTATGATATGGTAGCGATACGAGATTAGTTTATCGAAAGCAAAAACAATAAAAACAACATACCGGTACCGATACAAATAGGTGTTTAGTCGGTTTTGGTTCGGTACGATAGCGGCACAATAGCCGTTTTCATTAAAGTTTGTATGGCAAATCAATCCAACCGATATCAGCTGAACAACATTGGTACCAGTATTGATATTTTTTTTATTGTTTTCGATCAATGTAAGGTTTTCTCTTTCGATTACTATAACGAGTGCGAGTACCATAATGCACCGAACATATACCAACTGAATTTCCATCGCGAAACACGGGGAAAATCAGTAGTTATATATGGTAATATAAATCTACATTATTGCTAGGGATTTAAAAAAGATCAAAATATCAACCTTCTAAATAGTAATAAAAATATTCTTTTTTCTGAGAACTGTCAAAAAAAACTTTATATACGATGTCATGAAATAAAGAATTTGCATATACAATAAATACGAAAGATAAAAACAAAGAATTATATATGATCATAGTCATGACTAGTGAGAGTAAAACAAACATGTTTTGGCATAGCTATAGTTCAAGTGCTACAAAGAGATAACTACATCAAAAAAAATATAATACAAATGAATAACCATGCTAAAACACAACTTTTTGAAACAAAATTTTCAAATTTGATATAAATTTTACAGAATATTTTTAAATTTAAATCAAACCTAAAACAAATAATACATCATGGAAGCATTCACATTTAAATATGTAACAAATTCCATGTAGATTTTAATATCAAGGGTATGATCAATCAATATATACCGTATCATTAGAAAATGGAATGTTAGTAGACAATAAACGATAATCTCTGCCAACGTCATATCAGTCCGAAAAAAAATTATAAATGTCTAATTAATTATTCCGCCTTGATACATACTAACTAACCCAGTAGCCCAAGTACTACCCCAAGTTAAATAAGAGTTTGTTTCACTTGTTATATGTAGCTGAACACACATTTAAGAATAAGCTAAATTAAGTTATGTTTGAAATCCCTGTATTCTTCAAATTAATTGTTTTAGCTTTATTTTCAGTGTACTGTTTTTAACCCTAGCTTATTAGACAATCAGGTAACCACTGGTTCAGTTCAGTAGCAATCAGTTAATTCATATTAACCACTGAAAATATACACATATTTTCAACCGTTGGATCAGTTTATCAAACGTGATCCGAGTAAATCGCACAGTAGCCGACCAAACCAACCAACTTGCACTACTAGAAAAGTGCCCATTTTACTACGGAATTTTGCTACGGAAAAAAATACGTCACAAATTGTGACAAATTTGTGACGCATTTATGACGGTAAAAAAAACCCAAATATTTGTAACAAATTTGCTACACAATAGTGATAAAAACCATAAACATCTAATTTTGTCACAGTTTTATTGTAAATTTGTCGGATATTTTTTTTAATATATTGACTAATTAGTTAATCTACCATTTTAAATACATATTACTACTTAGTGACGTATTTCCTACTAAAACCAATTAACTTATTGTATTTTCAAGTATTTCCGTTACGAATGCGTTATAATTTGTGACACATTTATAACAGAGAACCTTCCATTCATTAATTAGTTTTCTTATTCCCACATCATACACACCCAAGAGACCTTTTAAACTAATTAATTCGAAGACCTTTTGCTATATTTTGGGCATATCAAATCTATATTTTTCTGGTTCTTTTTCGGTTGCCACAACAAGTGTTGTTACCATAACGAATTGAACCGACACTCACCAAGTTTCCGCCGCGTAGCGCGGGTAAATCCCACTAGTTTTAATTAGATACAAAACATCTATATACATCAAAGCATAAATAACAAATAAATACATATAAAAAGATAGACTTATTGGATTTTATCACCCCCAACTATCAGCCTTTGGCCATTGTCACCCCCAATTAACACTTTGACACCCGGCACCCCCAACTTGACTTTTTGTTTGTGCTGGCACCACTCAGTTAAATCTTCACTAACTGGGTTTGTTTTTTATTCGACGTGGCACATAATTAATAAATTGGACCTGATTATGTGATTATGTGACGAATGATTGTCACTAACCTTCATCTCCTTCTTTGTAACATCAGACAATAAAACAAACAGTATAGGAGTAAAATTATAACTTTACCATTTCCTTTTCATCATCACCGGATGTAGACCAAACACAGTAACCCTTACACGCACTCAAACCCTAAGCGTCTTCTCCAATCAATCTCTCAAATCACAATCGGTTTCTGCATCAAATTCCTCAAAATCATCATGTTCTATGCTCTATTTCAGATCACCTATAGATCAGTTTGTTGATAATTTCAAATTTCGGATAACTCAAACTCTAAATAACCGCCACCACTGCTTCCGCAGTGAATGGCGGACTCAGTAGACGGAGCTCTGCCGGATTCATGGGAGGTTGCCGACGTAGACGCCGCCGTGAGCAGGTTAATGCTCTCTTCGAAGCGCGAAAGCAACAATTCATCGCCTAATTTGACTATTGGTTCTTCGTCGGAGATTAATTCGGAATTGTTAGCTCCAGTGAGGTCGTTGTCTGGTGGTGTGTTGGAGGATTTGATGAATACTGTTGATCAGTTTCTTCCTTCGAGGATCAGTTTTCGCCTAGTGAACTGTGAGAAGAAGGTTTTGCTCTTCGCGAATGGAGGAGGTGAGGTTTTTGACTTTTAGGTCTCTGGATCTGATTGTGTTTGATTTGTTGTAGATCATTGAGTAGTTGATTGATTAGGTTAAATTGCTTCAGATCTGATTAGATATCTGTTGTTGAACGCGATTTAGGTTTATGATCTTATTGTATTGATCTTTGTTGCATTTAGGTTTGGCAATTGAGTTGTATTGAGATTTGAGAACTGGATTTATAGGAAGTGTGTGTGGTTTGTACTACCTAGGTTTAGAGGGAGTTATATGCTTACTGTGATGATAGAGCTATTAGGTTAAGGAACTAATCAATATATTTTGTAAGATGATGCAAATTGTGTGTTGGTGATCTTGATATACATAAGGTTACAGATTTTGCAAGTTTAAAGGTTATGTATGCAGCTTGATCTTGATTATAGTATTTGGATTTATAGGAAGTGAAAGACTACATATAGAATAATGGTAGGTTAAAGAACATGAGATGATGAGAGAAGGCTATAATTCATGGAAGGTTTTGTAAATGGAGCTATACTGCTTGCAAGTTTCAACATACCTTATTATGATGTGTGACTTATGAAAACAGCAAGTTTTTCATCAATTAGGTTTAAATACAGATCACACTTGTAGAAGTGAATGTAAATATTATAACCTTTAGGGTGCTTACCCAAGTGACAACGTTGTGTGCGTAGGGGTCAGTAGGTCACAGATAACTGATACCTCATGGTCTCTCATTTAAGAGTGAAAATTGAATATCGTACATTCCTAATGCTTAAACTTAACGCGTTTGGTCCTTTTTATTTTGATGCAGTCCCTCATATTACCTCATGGTCTCTCATTTAAGAGTGAGAATTGAATATCGTACATTCCTAATGCTTAAACTTAACGCGTTTGGTCCTTTTTATTTTGATGCAGTCCCTCGTATTACCAGCTTTATGTTTTTTGAGAATCAATGGGAGTAAGACCATAACCACACAGGTAAGTTCTAAGACATTTATAACATGATTTTTTGGCGGATATCGTGAATCAACTTTAAAAAAAGAACAATCTCTCTTGTCCGCGTGACTTATTACTTAAGATAAATAAATGTCATGAATGATATAGTTTAGAGGTTATGAGCTGAATTTTGGTTAAGTATGACTCGAGCACTAGATTTTTCTCTTGGTTTTAAGTGCATTTATATGTCCAGCTAACAAATATTTTGATTCTTTTAGAGTTCACAACTCGGGCTTACAAGAGGAAGATGCATTGCATGTTGGTTCTAGTAGCCTATTTTTTGTTAGAGGAAATGCTACGAGGTGCGTCCTTAAAAGATGGTTTCTACTTATTTATGTTTTGTTAAGTTTTAATATTTTTTTGTTTCAAGAGGAGAGTAGGTTGAGTACGTTTGATTTGAAGCAGGTAATATTTTTGTAGCATTAAATATACAAAATGATGTCAAACTTGTTATATGCTTTTCTCAAATAGTTAAATTGACATGCGTGTAGGATGAAACAAACTTAGGATTGGAGAGGTTGATACACAATGATATATCAATGGTAAATCTGGTACATTTTCTAATATTCTTTGATGCGGGTTTCGTGGTGTTACGGATAAATGGGCTGCGTAGATCGAAAGGTTCATTATGCTCTTTGAAATCAGCAACACTTTGGAGTAACCATAAAGGTAAAATACATGATACATACTTTGTATATGTGTTGGCTTAAATACTTTTTTTGTTATATGTGATTGATATTAATTAATTGATTTGAAACTTAATACTTGCTGTAGTGTACAAAAAAAATTGTGGAGAAGCCGTATAAAGCCAAGTCGATTGTGGAGAGGCATAAAGCCAAGCCGCTTTTTGATTTAAGACAATTTTTAAACAAGTGATCAGTTTTCTTTAAGTATGCAATTTGAGGGAAACCCCTTGAAAGAGAAACTAGTGTAAAAGAAGACGAGAGAAATTGGCGCAATTGGAGGTAAATCTATATCTAATAAACTCGATTTTAGTTAATTGATATTTTGTTATATCTTGAGTTTCATGGGTCTCCTCTTTTGTAGCTACACGGTTTGTAAACAGTTGGTTCACGGCGAAGCGCGGGATACATTTGCTTGTCCTGTTCTAATTTAGGCTTGGTTTGGGTTTTGGTGTCTTATGTTCTTATACGGCGTGTTCTCTCTGCTGTTGTGTTTTTAAAATATTTTTTTTCTTTATCGATTTAGGTACAACCTTAAGAAGCTAACTTGCGAATAGAGGAAGCAGAAGCTTATTGAGAGGTTGAATGCTTTGAATGCTCCCGCAAATGATAATGATGATTCAAACAAAGATTGGTGATTTTTGAAGTTTGTTAAATGATTTTAGTATGTGGTTTAAACATATTCGAAGTATGTTGAATTTAAAACAATTTTTGTAATTTTTTGATGATTTTTTGGTAATCTTTTAGATAGAAAACTCGATTTCTCGGTTTTAATTTTAATTTTATTTTTTTATTTCTTTTAATTATTCCGTCACAAATGCGTTACAAGTTATTTTAGTTTTACGTTACAATTGCGTTGCAAAACTTTAAATTGGATAATTAGGATTGCGTAGGAAATGCGCCACAAATTTCTAACGCCATATTTTTGTCGGAAATGTGTTATAAATTGTGTAGTAGATGCGTAGCAAATAGTTTCCGACGGGGCGTTTTCCAACATCAAGGTTTTGTTACAAATGCGTAGCAAATCTTAGTTTGCTACGCATTTGTGACGGAAAAGCTTGTTAAAAATGTCAAATTTCTAGTAGTGTTGCTTTGGTTGGAACATTTTAGTTAGTTTTTTCTAAACTAGTGTTGGTGGAAAAAACTATTTACCAAAATAGCGTTCCATGAAAACTATTTACTAAATTAGTGTTCCTTGTTTGTTTTGTGTTTGTCTTTTCTTTTTTAACCAACATATTAATTTTTTTTATATTTCTATTAAATTAATTAAGTGTCTGTTTATTCTTTAATGATTTATATTTTTTAAATCAATCAAATATTTTTATTCGATATTATGTTCAGTTCGTTTCCTTAAAGAAATATGATGGTCTTTTTTTAGATGGAACTGTAGGTAATTTGTTGAATTATTTCGTTTCATACAATTTCCTTTGTTTAAACTCATTATCATACTTCTTTATAACTAAATAAATAGTTTAATAGTAATCCAATAAAAAAGAACTTAACATAATATTTCGTTAAAGAAACAAGAGTAAATTACAAGTTTTGTCCTTTATGTTTACATTAAATTTCAGGCGCTGTCCTTTAAACCAAAACTTGACAGGCGGTGTCCTTTATGTTTTCAAAATCTTGCACGTTTTATCCTTTAGGCCAAACCCAGTTAGATTTTTTGGTTAAATCTGGTCATATGCCTTGCACATGAGGGTATTATTGTCATTTCACCTTTCCAGGGACTGTTATATAAAAGAACTTGTGGTTTAGGGACTACTTTGCAATAAAATGAAAAATAAAATAAATATAGTCTATCTTCCTCTCTCAAACTGAAAGTCCCTCTCTCTCTTTAAACTTACGATTCTTCTCTCTCTCTCTCCTCTCTCTCTCTCTCTAACACAATCTGAAGTTACGAGGACAATGAAGGTCCCTCTCTCTCTTCTCTTCTCTTTCTCTCTAAAATAATCTGAATGGACGATGGCCGTGAAGGGTGGTTGTGGTGGTGGGTTAGGGGCGGCGGTGGGTGATTTGGTGGTGGGTGAAGGTGTGGGGGTGGTTGTGGTGGTGGGTTAGGTGCGGTGACGGTGATGACCGTGATGATGGATGAAGGTGAAGGGGTGGATGTGGTGGTGGGTTAGTTCGACGACGGTGATGGTGGTGATCCGATGTGACAGTGATGGTGGTGATCCGGCGGATGGATGACAGTCACACCTTCAGGTAATAGAACCCTAGCCCCTTTATCATTTCCTCTCTCTTTCCCTCTATAAAACCAGTCACCGGAGATGAAATTCCGGCGACGTGGTGACGATGATAATGTTGACTGAGATGATGATGACGATGGAGAATGGCAGTGGTCGAGGTGGGAAGACGGTGACAGCAGGTGGAGATTTGGTTGAGACGGTGGTGGGAACTTCGGTTCACGGTCATAACAGTGGCTTTTATGTGTTTGATGATATTCTTGTAACAAGCTGTTTGATTAGATCTGGACATTCGTCTGTTGATTTATTAGAATTGGGATTTTTGATTTAAGTCATGGTGGTGATTTGGGGGGTTTTGTTTATGAACAATGGTTGAAGATTGGATGATGTTTTAATTTGGGGGTTTTGTTTATAAACGAGATAAACTGGTGGTGGTGGTGGCGGCGGCGGTGGAGGATGGTGGTGATGGTGATGAAGGGTGGGGGTGATGGTGGTCAGTAATTTACTCTATATAATAATAATAATAATAATAATAATAATAATAATAATAATAATAATTTAATTTAATTTTTTTGTTTTATTTTTAGATAATATTAAATAAATGGGGTAGAAAGACTAAAATGCCCTTGAGTGACCAGATTTAACCAAAAAATCTAACTGGGTTTGGCCTAAAGGACAAAACGTGCAAGATTTTGAAAACATAAAGGACACCGCCTGTCAAGTTTTGATTTAAAGGACAGTGCCTGAAATTTGATGTAAACATAAAAGACAAAACTTGTAATTTACTCAAAAAACAATATTGGATTGATTAAAATAATATAGATCATTAAAGAATGAAACAAAAATAAACCATTCCACGAATTATTGGATTGGATATTTATTCTACATAGAAATTCAAAGAATTGAACGTAATATGTAATAAAAAAATTGATTTATTAAAAAATAAATTATTAAAGAATAAAAAATAGATACTTGATTAATCTAATAGAAAAATAACAAAAAGTTTAATAAGTTGGTTAAAAAAGAAAAAGACAATCACAAAACAAACAAAGAACACTATTGTAGTAAATAATATTTATAGAACACTATTTATGTAAATATTTTTTCCATCAATACTAGAATGAAAAAAAAAAAAAAAAAAAACCTCCAGTCAGTTTATCAAAACATGAATATGATAAATAGGACACATTAAACCAACATTCATGTGGCCTAAGTTAATACAAGCCCATATGTAATTTTAATAAGATATAATTTACAATACATGCATATTAGAGTTTCAGGCGGAAATAGTGGTTAAATGTGGTTGGTCATTTTTGACGGCTACTTTTTTTTTTTTTTTGCTTATAATAATTATTTTATAGATCTTGTCAATTTACAATTTTATCTCAATTTTAAAATTACGACTTTGCCCTCGCATATAATAGTTATTTGTAGGTCCTGCCAAGTTACAATTTTATCTCAAGTTTAAAATTACGAATTTGCCCTCCGTTTCAAAATAAAATTTTGGTTTTGCTCCCTGTTTAAATTTACGATTTTGCCCTCAGTTAAAAAATAGGGTTCAAAACAAAATTATGGTTTTGCACCCAGCTAGAGTCCTGCCAAATTACGATTTGGTTTCCAGTTTAAAATTACGATTTCGCCCCCAGTTCAAAATAAATATTTGGTTTTGCCCTCAGTTAGAAATTAAGACTTTGCCCGCAGTTAAAAAAATACGACTTTGCCCACATTTCAAAATAAAAAAAAAAAATTGGTTTTGCCCTCAGTTCAAAATATTATTTTACCTCCATTTCAAAATTACGATTTTACCCCAGCTAAAAATTGCAATCTTGCTATCGTTTTTTGGGAAAAACTGTGGTAGTGTTATATTTTACTTGGTTGACTAATTTTGTTTTTGTTCGTGCCAAAGAGCTGCCTAGCACTCGCTAATTCGTTCTGACAAATTCTGTTTTGCCCCAAACTCTAAATTACAGGCTTGCCATCGTCATAACTGTGGTAGTGTTTTTCTTTAATTGGTTAACTCGATGATCTTTTTTGAGATCGTGTTATAAGTAGCATGTATAACTAACCGAAATAAAGGCGTACATGTTATTAAACAAACATTCGGTTTAGTGCCCCGCAACACGGGCGGCGTATAACTCTAGTTATTATATAAATAAAAAAGAACTTTCCAAATCTTATAAGGTATGCTGAAGATAGAAGTGATTAAGCAATGTACCTTGAGATCTACAAGTCTGAGAAGGCTCCCTAGTGCTATAATGAGCAAATGCAACTTCACCAAATTCACTTGCTATGTAAGAATAAATAAATAATATATTTATTTATATATGGCCATTATAATCATTTACATTATATGGATCAAAATATATAACAATCCATTAAATAATTAGTTGGTAATTGTTGATGGGCCTTATTACCATTATTAACTAATTAGGGTTTCCTCCTGGGTGCATATATAAGGAGACTTATGTTGAGGTTCTAGGGTTAGACACATAACCTAACTAATTCACATAACATCAATCGACCTCCTCTCTACAGCCGATTACCCTTTATCGGTTTCTCATACCACCATCATTAGATTGCACCCTAAGGAGGAACCAGACCAAACTGACAACTATGTCAAACACTGTTGCTACATCTCCATCTGGATTCTCTGCTGGCTTGTGCTGATGCAATCAGGTATGTTTTCATGTTTTCCATTATGTCTAAACAGAACTGATCCAACATGTGGTATCAGAGCATATGTTGATTAGTCAGTTCTGTTTTCGTATCCATTAATTCTGGGATTGAAATCTGGAAAACGGAATTTTGAAAGCCTAATTAAATTCATAGCCGGTTTCGAGTCACATAACCCGAGTCCACTGTTTCGCGGGAAAAGAATGTTTTAATGACTCGGAATCATAATCGTAAACCTTAACTGTCCGAAATCTGTATAAAACTCTTAAAAATTCAGGTTTCGGGTTCCAGAATTATTATTTTATTTATTAGGGTTCTTCATGTTCTTAGTGAAATTCGAATAAATTCCCTTATTTGGAATGAATTAAGGATTAGAAGGTGTTTTTCCTGTATTTGATTAATTTTTATCCCTTAAGATTTCGAAAAATCTGTTAATGTTATTAGATATAATTTTCGAAATTATTGGATAAATATAAAATATTTTTTTAAAATAGGAAATGAAATATACCAAATCCCTTAAAATTCGAATTTCAAACTTATCACACAATCAGCTGATTAACAGGAAGTTTCGAGATCCCTTTAACGAGCCGAGACCAAGATCTCGACTCGAGACCATAAGGTCTCTACTCGAAATCATAAGTGTTCTCAAATCTTCATAACTCGAGACAACGATTTCGACTCGAGACCACAGGGTCTAGACTCGAGACCACCAAGGTTTCGACTAGGGGCTTAAATCTGTACAACTCGAGACAAAGGTCTCGACTTGAGACCATAAGGTCATAACTCAAGACCATAAGGTTGCGACTCGAGACCATAAAGGTCACAACTCGAGACCATGGTTGCGATTCGAGACCTCATAAGGAGTCGAGATCTCATAATTCACAGCAGTCGAGACCATGATTACGACTCGAGACACTGAGGTTGCGACTCGAGACCATTAATGAGTCGAGACCTCATAATGTTATAAGCTGAGTCGAGACTTGACTCGAGATCTCACTCGAGACCTCATAACTAAGTCGAGATCTGACTCGAAACTTCATTATTTTAGGTTGTTTAATGTGAACTAAGATTTAGCTCGGGGCTCCGCCCCGAACCCCGTACGGGGGCACGCTGCCCCTCTGCAACCCCAGCGCTAACAGGTGGTTTGCTACTAAATAATTGGTTTTTGTAAATACTTAGTTAATTAATAAGGATCAAATAATGTTTTACAAAACCAAAATGGCTTAACTTGAATGAGCTTCTGATGTGTCACTTCTGGCCAAAGCTGATTTGATGCATCTATTTATTGTTCAAGTATTATAAAAGCTATGTTGAGTATGCATTACAAACGTGAAATGTCTTAATTCTGGCCAAATCTGATTTAATTCATTTATGTTTAGCATGCTTGACAAGTGCATAACTAAAGTGATTGTCTCATTTCTGGCCAAAGCTGATTTGTCACGATTACTTTGCACACATGCTTAAATGATTACACTTCTGGCCAAAGCTGATTTGTCTTCGTTTAAGTAGAATTTTAAATAAGTCTATTATTTTGATGTTAGTAATAGACATATCACAACCTCTTCACACAATGATCCTTATATTAATGATCCTTAATTAATTTTTATGATCATTTCGTCTGCCTTATTCTTAGTACCCATAATTTTTTACTCACTATAATTTTCTTGAATAAATCTTTATCTCATCCACTCTAATTCCTAAATCTAATATGTTTTGCTTAAAGTCTCTATAAGAATTAGCTCTTAAATTAAATCCTTGATTATCTCTTAAGACACGATAATCGTATTGCTCTCTTCTGATAAGGCACTACAGAAGAAAAGTAGAGCATGATGATTAGGATAAATCGAACATGATGTCTCTTATGATAATCAAGAACTCTCTAACATAACTGCTATCACTAAAGTTATTCCAGATTAAGTCTTTTCTAAGACTAATCTATAATTGTGGAATAATCACAAGAGCTCCTAAGATGCATGCCTTCATTTAAAATTATAAATTATAAAGCTAAGTGGTATATGTGAATACATAACAATGTACAATACCATGACCCATAAAATTAAGGGGCTTACGCATGGAAATAAGTACATTTTCCAGTACATTACATACTAAGATTTTCATTTGTACAATTTGATGCCTTATAAATCAACTATAACACTCAAAAATACCAAAGTATAACGAGTGTGTTGATAAGCAACATATGTACAAAGAAATAAATGTTTGAAACTGGAAAATAAGATGTTATTCACCTTACAACCACTAAAACCTTAAGAGAGGATTGTTCTAAGGTCCATAGACAAATTACAAGTGCTAATTCCAACTTTAAGGTTCTTCAAGGAAAAATCTCACTGCATAATTATGCCATTAGACTAGACATAAGCAACGAGACTATCCATTATTCTAAAGAACAGTTGGATAAATTAATTAGATAGTCACTTAATAATGATATTTAAGTCTAATAATTTTAATATTCCAATTAACACATGATTAGTTGACTCTAGTTTTAAGCGTTTCCTTACCAGAAGTCAACAAATAACTAACGTGAGAGTTAGTGACAAAATTAAATGTTAAGACTATAAGAACCATAATAAGCAGTCTTCTAATAACGCTATTCGATACCTTACATATTCTGAAGATTAATCAGAATACAGTATCATTACTTAGGCTATGTTATGAGGATTGTGAGGTTTGCATAGTCAACATAAAGTCACACTTATCTTAAACTCTCCTCTTATTTGTTCTAAATATCTGGATAGAAACATTACTAAGATGAAACTAGATGATACCTTACTTTTTCACAACTTTTGTCATCATGCAAATGAGAATTTGACAAAAGGAAAATGAGACTTATAAATTTCATCCATTATACCAAAATTCATGAGAAATCATGACATGGTTAATGAGGATGATTTTTTCATTTAATCTCATTCTAAGTGATTTTAAATCATGACGTTAAAGCCCTAAAATATGACTTGGCTTAAGGAATAAGAATGGGTCCATCATAAGTCATTCATTGACATACGTGGAACTTATTCCAAATGGAATATTCAGACATAATTGATTTATCATTTAACAGACTATCAACTTGTATCTAAATTTTGTCGCATATGGCTCATGGTCTTAGAAGAAATCTATTCATATATATACTTAATAAGATTTCTATTAAAAATGTCCCTAAAGTTTCTTATGATATCTGGACATTAAAGAAGTCAAATAAAGTCTAACGTATATGTGATAGGTTCCCACGTCACATAGCTCATTGAAACTTCTCTTGTAGCATTCTAGAGATATTAAAGATCAGTGGGAGCATTAAGTGTCTTAATAATAACTTGCAACAATTGCAAGAGGTGGGGGAGTGAAAAATTTTACATTACCTAAATTTACACCTCTTGTATAAGACACCGCTCCATCACGACACTGTTCTATCAAAACTTGTCTCATTAAAATCTAATGCTACTCTTACAAAAGTTTCATTGTTGCTTAATTGTGGGCACACTTAGATTTCTTACCTAAACTAACATAATTCTCAACAAGAGAAATCACAATGACTAACGTCATTAACTTGTTTCTCTATTAGAATTTGTTGGTCGTTAAATATTGACCCTAAGCATGCTGAGTTCCTAAAGTTTTCTAAGGTTAGTTGGAGCAGTCAAAGTCCTTATCATGATTTGTAAGGAATACAAGAGGCGGGGGGAAGAGTGTCATTAAATTTCACTCCGAATTTAACTCCGATTACACCTCTTGTACACCATACTACACCAACTCTTACAAAACTTAGAATGAAAATGATAGCAACCTAACCAAGAGCTAATCCATAAAGCTGAAACTTTTAAAACCCAATAATTAACTCAGGAGGTCATCTAGGTTTAAAAACCTACTAACTTTGATGATTACGTAACCTCCCTAACTGAAGTTGAAATGGATTTTGGAAATGTTTACTGATCCTATCTCTTAATATCAAGCCATTAGCGTAAATTAATCATCTGAATGGAATAAAACAGTTTTCTAGTAAAACTGATTTTATGTGTTCGTGTAACGTTTGGGATTTGATTGAATTACCTAAGAGTGTTCATAACTAAACCAAATCCTGATATAAGCGTTAAGACACTAAGAAGCATGATTGATTGTCAAAGGTTATACTTAGGAAGAGATAAATTATCAAAGATTTCTTTGAGGATCATCACTGTTCTAGTAGCTTATAATGGTTTAAAGCTACATTAGATGAACATTAAAAACAATTTTCCCTAACAAATGGCTGACACATTTACATGTTCATTAGATAACAACCTAAAGTTTCAATTTGAAGGTTAAAGAACACTTTATTTGTAAGCCAATAATATCCATGTATGGGTTAATGCAAACATCATAATGTGATGAAAAGCTAACGTAATTATTTTCATCAAGAATCAAGTGGATTAATGAACCTACCTCAAAATGAGTGGGAGCAACTAAGATAAACTTGTCTATATAGATGATATTCTTTTGACAAGTATATGTTACATAAGTCAAAGCATTGTTAACACAAACTTTGATATAATAGACCTCAGAGATGTCTCTTATGTAATAGATATCATAACGTACCGAGATAGACCTAATGGGACATTAGTTTCGTTCCATAAGTTTAACATTAAATGGGTCCTTGCATATGTAACAAAATACTGCTCTCCTTTAGAGGATAATAGGACAAATGAAATTATTTCCTTATGCTTCATTAATTGGAAGCCTTATGTAAGTTTAAGTCTATACTCGTTTAGATATTACTCACATTGCAACACACTAGATATGTCTAGATTAATGTGAAGCATCTAATGGAGTATTACAATATCTTTAAAAGAAACGAGAGACTATACTTTAAAGAAGAAGTGAGAATTAAAACCGGTTTATTACTCTAACTTTGTGATATTCAAAGATTACAAAATGTAATTTTGGGTATATCTTTATGTCAGCAGACAAAATCTATCTCATGGAGGAGTCATAATACACTGATATCAACAACCTAAGTTATAACGACATAATATAGTTACTAAATGTTGTTAGAAATTTATCAGTGGACTCATAAGTTTATTAACTCCATATAATGTTTTGAAGACTTAGTGTGATAAAGTCAGCTACCATAACTCCTTGAACAGTAATAGTTCAAGAGGTGCTGCATTAAATTTCGATACGCAATTAATTATTCATTTATGAACGAATTGAGGAAACTAAGTTTTGTATCGAATACATTCATGATATGCTTAAGGATCCTATAACTGAAGGGCTATTACCCATAAGTCTTATTAAGAGAGCTCATAGACGGGTATTAATTAATGGCCGTGCACAATTGCATATCGTACTATGAATGACTAAGTATTAGTTAATTTTCCTCACCAGTTTGATTTTGTATGTCTCTAAGAATATGTCAAGTCGACATAATGGCATATAGACAAATAAAGTTACAAATCAAACAAAGGGCTTATGCGTATTTTGATCATAACGATTAGGTTTTAAATTAAGGCTATAGTATGATTAATGGGGGTCCTGGGTCGCATAATGATTCAACGGCTGTATTTCTCTGCTATAGTACTTGTTTAAGGCTAAAATGAGTGTTAACTCCTGATCAGGCTTATCTAACACTCATAGTAAATGATTACTCGGCCAAGTGGGAGAATGTAAGAATAAATAAATAATATATTTATTTATATATGGCCATTATAATCATTTACATTATATGGATTAAAATATATAAAAATCCATTAAATAATTAGTTGGTAATTGTTGATGGGCCTTATTACCATTATTAACTAATTAGGGTTTCCTCCTGGGTGCATATATAAGGAGACTTATGTTGAGGTTCTAGGGTTAGACACATAACCTAACTAATTCACATAACATCAATCGACCTCCTCTCTACAGCCGATTACCCTTTATCGGTTTCTCATACCACCATCATTAGATTGCACCCTAAGGAGGAACCAGACCAAACTGACAACTATGTCAAACACTGTTAATGTAAATTTCGCCACGATTTTATTTACAACATTTCTAAGTGTCGGAGGTGGGATTTTCACAAAATAAAACTTGATAAATATATATTTGATATATATATATATATTTAACAACACTTGTGAGATTTTTTATGATTATTTTGTGAACTATACAAATATTATTTTTAGGGTAAAAATAATATTACCGAATGTTAATGATTCCAAAATAATACGAACGCCTTCACAATAAATATTAAGTTACAATGGTATTATTAATACCACCCGATCTTTAAACGTAACTTACGCATTTTCGAAAAAATACTAATGAACGCGTATTTTGACAAGAGTATTATTTTGGGAAGAATTATAAGGAATAAAATATAATATTTTTGAGAAAAATATTTATATTTCGGAAGTAAAGTATTTTGGATAAATGGAATAAAATATATTTTTAAGTGAGACTTAATAAAATATTTCGAAGATTCTCAAACGCACATGTATTAAAGCCCCCATCCTTGGGAAGGAACGTATTTACCAAATAATTACTAAGTGTAATTACGAAATAGTTGTCTAACTATTTCCCCAAAGACATTAAACTTTAAGCTAAGGCACGACCGTCCGTCTAATAGAAATTAGTACGTGTAGGTCGACGCTCAGCAGATTGATCAGGAGATTTTCTTGATAGAGACGCACCACTGTGAGTTCATGTCCCCCTTTTCTCTTAATTGTTTTCAGTTTTCTAAACTGCGGGGGTGAAATACATGTTACTATGATTAGAAGTACTTTTTACATGGTATGGTTAGGGTAAGGAGGGTTACTACTTAGATCATGTGAGTGGGTAGGCGCAACTTGAGGCCATTAATCCTCATTGTAGGACCGAGGGATAGTAGCGGTAGATCTATCTGGGTGTAGCGAGCCCAGCCCCAGGCCCAGCATAACGGACCTCGGGGTGACTTTGTACCCAACGCAAAATCCGCTAGGTTTGAGTCTTCCTACTTGCACTTCACACATATCAATGGCCTTGCAAACCATTGGTGATCTCTTTTTCCTTATTTGCTACATACTAGGATTTTATACTTACAAAGGTTTTATTACTCACTTACACATGAACTCGCTCAACAATTTTTGTTGATTTTTCCAACTTACATGTATTTCAGGGAATTAAAGATCTGGCGCGGTATGCTACTTTTTCCCGCTGCATAAGAGTTTCGAGGTCATCCAAGTTTAGGGGATGTGACTTTTACCTGGACGAGTCACAGTCCTTAAACTACGTTTATTTCATGTTGGTGTTGTGTCTTTTAAACAATGTTTTTATGTTATCAGGTTGTAGTGTCCGTTGCATGAGTTAACGCCTTAAGACAATGTTGTGTTACTTATGTTTTAAAACTTAAATCAATGGATGATCTTGCATGGTTTTATTTTCATATAGCTTTGTTATGATTAAGCTATGGTATTAAGAAGTCACACCAAATTAACCACGCTTCCGCAAAGCCAGGGTGTGACACATTGTAGAACATGCAAAACTGTATTAGTGGTCATTGATATATGAAAGCTCAATCGCAACATTCTCATTACATGCATTGTTGAATTACTTGTTTATGTTATAAATTGGATGTTATGTGTTTACTTGCATTGATAGACATTAATACGTGTGCATGCTATGTACTTACTATACATACTATGACCTGACCGACGCAATCTTCTTATAGAAGATGCCTCCACGAAGAGAAACTCGATTGCCCACTACAGAGGCTGAGTTACAAGCACAGATTTCACGAGCGATAGCACAGCACGAGGCCCTACGCTCTGAACATAGCGGGGGTACCTCTGGAAACAACCCACCTCATGGCTATACCTATAAGCAGTTCTTAGACTGTAAGCCTCTGAATTTCGACGGCACCGGGGGTGCTGTAGCCTTTGTCAAATGGACGGAGAAGACTGATTCTGTGATAAGAATGAGCAAGTGTGCTCCTGAGCACCAGGTCACCTACATCTCGGGACTCTTTCTAGATGGAGCGTTATCCTGGTGGAATCTCCAAGTCCAGACCTTGGGAGAAGAGGCTGTTTATGCCATGTCATGGGATGAAATGAAGGAACTCATGCGAAAGAAGTACTGCTCAAGGGCCGAAATCCAGAAATTGGAGACTGAATTCTGGAACCTCAAGATGGATGGTCCGAAGATTGCTGAATACGTGCACAGATTTCACGACTTGTCTCGTGTCGTCCCTTATATGGTGGATCCGGAATTCAAGCGCATTGAGCGTTTTATTTGGGGATTGGCACCCCAAATCATGAGTATGGTGACAACGTCGAAGCCTGCCACGATCACTGAGGCGATTGATCTAAGTGTGGCACTAACTGAAGAGGCAATCAGGTTGAACAAGTTTTTGATCTCTGACCAGAAGAAGAAAGAGACTCACGTTGAGTCATCCGGTGAGAACAAAAGGAAGTTCTCAAATTTCAAGAAAGGTACCAACATCGCTAACAAGAAGAAGGGAGTGAACCCACCTGCTGAGGTCAAGACTGGTGCTGAAGTCAAAGGAAAAGGATACATGGGCACTCTGCCCAAATGTGATGTGTGCCAGTACCATCATGTCGGCCAGTGCAGAGTTAGGGAATGTGAGTCTTGTGGGAAGGTTGTTCATTCGAAGGAGACATGCTGGGCTGGTACTGGTCGTGGTAACAATGGTCAGAGAGGTTATGGCAGTGGAAACAATAACTGTGGTGGTAATGGGTATGGAAACCGCCCTCAAGGAGGAAATGGCGGTAATGGGAATCGTGGTAATTTTGGAAACCAAGCTAGGAGTGGGAATCGCAACCAAAACAACGCTCAAGGTGGTAATGGGAATGGAAATGGTCGGGGACCAGGTTGTTTTAACTGCGGAGATGTGGGGCACTTCAAGAGAGAATGCCCGAAGCTCAATCAAGCTCAAGGAAGGGTTTTCAACATCGGAGCTTGGGAAGCTCGCCAAGATCCGAACGTAGTTACTGGTACGCTCCCTATCAACCAACGCTTTGCATCTGTACTATTTGATACTGGTGTCGATTATAGTTTTGTATCCCTAGAATTTAAGAATATGCTTGGGTTAGTAGCTAGTAAGCTAGATATTCCGTATTCGATAGAACTAGCTAATGGAAAGCTAGTAGAAGCGAATGTAGTCATTAGGGGTTGCGTGATAGAACTGGGAGAGCACGAGTTTTCGCTTGATCTTCTGCCCGTCGAGTTGGGAAGCTTTGAAGTGGTAGTTGGAATGGATTGGTTATCAATCAACCGAGCAGAAATCGTTTGTCACGAG
The DNA here is from genome assembly GCF_002127325.2 of Helianthus annuus. Classification (NCBI taxonomy): domain Eukaryota; kingdom Viridiplantae; phylum Streptophyta; class Magnoliopsida; order Asterales; family Asteraceae; genus Helianthus; species Helianthus annuus. Next base: position 91,920,204 of record NC_035435.2, on the reverse strand, counting down.
AAGATCATTCGCATTCCGATGGCGAATGGAGAAACAATTGTAGTGCATGGAGAAAAGCACGATACACCTTTAAGGATCATCAGTTGTTTGAAGGCTCGAAAGTGTTTGCAGAAAGGATGTGTAGCCTTTATGGCACACGTTGTGGACAAGGAAGCCGTTGAGCCAAAGCTGGAAGATATCCCAGTTGTGAAGGAATATCCTGAAGTCTTCCCTGAAGACTTGCCAAGATTGCCGCCGCAGCGACAAGTCAAATTCCACATTGACTTAGTTCCAGGCACCGCGCCTGTAGCTAAGGCACCTTATCGACTTGCACCTTCAGAAATGCAGGAGTTGTCGACACAACTTCAGGAGCTTTTGGACAAGGGATTTATTAGACCGAGCTTCTCGCCTTGGGGAGCTCCAGTGCTGTTTGTTAAGAAGAAGGACGGTAGTTTCCGCATGTGTATTGACTACCGCGAGCTGAACAAGTTGACCATTAAGAATTGGTACCCTTTGCCATGGATTGATGACCTGTTCGATCAACTACAAGGTTCGAGTTTTTACTCCAAGATCGATCTTCGATCAGGTTATCACCAGTTGAGAATACAAGAGGAAAGTATTCCAAAGACTGCCTTCAGAACTCGATATGGACACTACGAGTTCCTGGTTATGCCGTTTGGTTTGACAAACGTGCCAGTAGTGTTTATGGATTTGATGAATAGAGTCTGCAAGCCGTATCTCGATAAATTTGTGATCTTGTTTATCGATGATATTCTGATTTATTCAAAAACAAAGGAAGAACACGAGCAGCACCTAAGAGCTATTTTAGAGCTGCTTAAGAAAGAGAAGTTGTACGCAAAGTTCTCAAAGTGCGAGTTCTGGTTGCGCGAAGTTCAGTTCCTTGGTCACGTGGTTAATAAAGATGGAATTCATGTGGATCCCACAAATATTGAGGCGATCAAGAATTGGGAGACTCCGAAGACGCAAACCGAGATACGTCAGTTCCTAGGTTTGGCAGGGTATTACCGCAGATTTATTGAGGATTTTTCAAAAATCGCTCAACCTTTGACCTCCCTCACTGAAAAGGATAAGAGTATGAATGAGGAGATAAACAAGAAGAAGCATTTCAGTTGCTGAAGAACAAGCTCTGCGATGCACCCATCCTATCCCTACCCGAAGGCACCGGCGACTTCGTGGTATATTGCGACGCCTCGCGTCAAGGTTTAGGCTGCGTGCTGATGCAGCGACAGAAGGTTATAGCCTATGGTTCGCGCCAGTTGAAGGTTCATGAGAAAAATTACATCACGCATGATTTGGAATTAGGCGCGGTGGTGTTTGCATTGAAGATCTTGCGACATTACTTGTATGGCACCCGATGCACGATCTTTACTGATCATAAGAGTTTGTAGCATATATTCGATCAGAAAGAGCTTAACATGAGACAACGCCGTTGGGTGGAGCTGTTAAACGATTATGATTGTGAAATCAAGTATCACCCAGGGAAGGCGAATGTGGTAGCAGACGCCTTAAGTCGGAAAGAAAGGATCAAGCCCATAAGGGTTAGGGCTTTGGAAATGATTGTTCAAACGGACCTCTCACGGCGCATTCGTGCTGCGCGGAGAGAAGCTCTCAAGAAGGAGAACCTGGTGAATGAATATCTCCGTGGGATGGAGAAACAGTTAGTACCCAATGAGGAAGGAACGTTGTGTTTTATGGGAAGAATTTGGGTACCCCTCTTTGGTGCTCTTAGAGACGTTATTTTCGATGAAGCTCACAAGTCACGGTACTCGATCCATCCAGGATCGGATAAGATGTACCAAGATTTAAAGGATTACTATTGGTGGCCGAGATGATTCAACGTATGTTGGCAAATGTTTGACTTGTGCCAAGGTAAAGGCCGAATATCAAAAGCCTTCAGGTCTCCTGCAACAACCCGAAATACCCATGTGGAAATGGGAGCAGATTTCAATGGATTTCATAACAAAGTTACCAAAGACACCCAGAGGTCATGATACGATTTGGGTAATCATAGACCGTCTGATGAAATCTGCACACTTTTTGCCAATCAAGGAGAAAGACAACACTGGTAAGCTTGCTGAGCTGTACCTTAGAGAGATAGTTGCACAACATGGAGTGCCTCTCTCGATTATCTCTGATAGGGATGGAAGATTCTTGTCAAGGATTTGGCAATGCTTTCAAGAAGCCTTTGGTTCTCAGTTAAATCTAAGTACTGCTTTTCACCCACAGACAGACGGCCAGAGCGAACGAACGATTCAGACGCTAGAAGACATCCTCCGAGCTTGTGTAATGGATTTGGGTGGCAGTTGGGACACTCACCTACCTTTGGTTGAGTTCTCATACAACAATAGTTACCATGCAAGCATTCAAGCCGCACCGTTTGAAGCTCTCTATGGACGCAAGTGTCGATCACCGTTATGCTGGGCAGACGCGGGTGATAGACAGCTTGTCGGCCCCGAATTGGTTCAAGAGACGACTGACAAGATTATTCAGATCCGAGAGCGCATCAAGGTGGCTCGTGGTCGACAAAAGAGCTATGTGGACCAAAGGAGGAAACCTTTGGAGTTTCAAGTGGGAGATATGGTTTTATTAAAAGTTTCACCCTGGAATGGTGTAGCACGCTTTGGGAAGAGTGGAAAATTGAACCCGCGATACATTGGACTGCTCAAAATCTTGGAAAGGATTGGCCTGGTAGCTTACAAGTTGGATATACCCGCAGAACTGAGTGGAGTTCATGATACATTTCATGTATCAAATCTGAAAAAGAGTCCAACTCAAGAAACAGTTGTCATTCCTGCCGATGAAGTTCACAATGATGACACACTCCACTTTACTGAAGAACCCGTTGAGGTTACTGATTGGAAGGTTAACAAGACGCGAAGGAGTAGTGTTAAACTCGTCAAGGTTCGTTGGAACGCGCGTCACGGCCCAGAAGGATCGCATGAAAGCGAAATACCCACATTTGTTCCCCAACTCTCCTGCAGCTAGTAGCAGAGCCTAAAATTTCGGGACGAAATTTTCTTAACAGGGGGAGAATGTGACAACCGTAAAAAATCCAGGTATCCGTACAATTAATTAATTGTGATTAGTGCTTAATGACTGTGCTGAATTACAAATGATTGCTTTCTTATTACTGCATCATACTTACATGTGCATCACATATTGCATACTGTCACATCATTTTTACATACAACTTTAGTGACATAAACGATGCACAAAGCACAGCTAGCACAGTTAGCGGATAACTCAGAAAAATGCTGACGATGTTCAGTACATAGACAAACAGTATTTTGAGACCCAGTATGGGCCAGGGATAAGGTACTACACTAGTATAGTGTGTAGGAAAGTAAGGATCACAAAACTGCTTCACTAGGTGATAGTTTAAGTACCGGAGAGTGCCTAAAACCCACTAAAAGTGCTGAATTCAGCATATTTCAGCAAAAATTCAGCAATTTAACAAGCTAGTAACATGCAAAAATACGGCAAAATGGTCCTGAATGCTTTCCTAAGTGTCGGGAATTAAAAGTGTCACAAAAGGGTACTTAAAGATCACTAAACGGAAGAGTTTGACACTTTAATGAACCGGTATCTAACCAAACAACCGGACAATACCCGAAACACCAGAATTATACTAGAAGCATTGTTTTAATGTTTCTAAGCTAGTTATGATCCCCGAGCACCCTAACACACTATATATCATCTAATACACTTGAACACTAACCTTTACACTTAGAATCCTAACTAGTAACCTAACTTACCATTGGAAACCAACTAATACCCCCCTTATATTTATGGTCACTTATGTGACCCCACTTCCAAAATCTTACAAGATTTCTCTAAATCTCCCATTGATCTTCCTTAGATATGCTAAAGATTGTGTTATGTACTTAAGAGACATAAGACCCATTGGATAAAAGCCCTAACATGTGTATAAGTGAACATGGAGGATCATTATCTCTCACACACAACACCCACTACTCTCTCTCCCCCTCCTCCCTCTTCTCTCGGCCGAGAACCACACCAACACCACCACCACCTTTCATCCATCATCCATTCATTCCAAGTTGTACTCAAAGTGTAAGGAGCCATACAAAGAAGTTTGGTCGTCTTGGATCTTGAAGGACCTCTCCCATTAGCTTTTATCCTCCACATTTGTCATCACCATCATCTTGTGTTCTTCCCTAGCCTTGTGCTAGTAGTAAGGCCCTTATGATCTCTTGATACTTCATATATTGTTGGTTAAAGGATAATAAACAATGTTCATCTTGTTGAACACTAAAGAACATATTCATAAAACTCTAACATAAGCTTATCATATGATGAACTCTTGATGAAATAATGTTGTTTAGTGTATGTATGATACTTGATTGTTGTTTTCTTGAGATTATTATGTTGATCATCATAAGGAGCTTGCTAGATTGTGATTAAACACATGATCTAGCAAGCGAGAGGATGATTATGTGACAAAACAAGATGATCATCCTCATATATAAGCAGTGTTGCAAGAATCGTTAGGCGCTAGTCGGGCGGTGGGGTACCGACTAGCGATTAATCGGGATTAATAGGGATTAATCGAGTTTAATAGGGATTAATTGGAATTAATCGGATCGAGATTTTTATATGTAATTTTTAGTTATATATATACACACACATTTTTATATGTAGTTTTCTAAAGTAGACATGCTTTAACCTCCCATTGACCCATTTTTTTAAGTAATTGGAAGGAATTTATAAGGTTTGATCGAAATTTAGCCGACGTCTGGCCAAATTTTGGCTAGAATAGGACCGCCATTGACCGCCTAGCGATTAATCGGCCATTAATCGGTGAACCTCTGATTAGTGATTAATCGAAGATTAGTCGGGATTTTTACAACCATGTATATAAGCATGAACTTGAAGAATAAAGCGATTTCTTGAAAAATAATCATCAAAGTGAGTTAGTAATCTTATGGATCTAAGATTTATGAATGGTTTTCCAAAAGGACCAAGTTCAAAATATGATTTTTAGAAAATCTTGGTTCTCACTTAAACCTACACCATTTTTGATGATAAAACAAGTGTAGAAACACTTGAGAAACAAGAGGATTTCATAAAGAAACATTTTTGTAACACATGCTTACAAGTTGTAAATACCTAAATCTTTCAAGAATGAGATTTTAAAGAAGTAAACACACTTCAGAGGGTAACTAAACTTAATAAACACACTACCAAGTTACTACAAGTTTTTATGAAAACTCAAGTTCATGATCATTAAGTAGGTAGCTTTGTTTTAACACATGGTAAGTGTAGATTGATTGTTGATTGCTTATGATGATTTTTGAAAAGAAAATGATATGCTTTAATAGCATGGACACCTCCATTTTTAGAAGAAACTATGGCGAAATTTTCTAAAAATACAAACACTTAGAAAAATATTTTCTAAACAAATATTTACAATGTGTTTTAACTATGATTTCCAATATAAACTTCGCCATAGATTTTGTTACAAAAATACAAGTGTTGGAGGTTGGTTTTTGTAAATAAAAATAACTAAATATGTATTTGAAGGATTTAAAGTATTTAAAGTAATATAACTTAAAAATATACCAAGAATTTACGATCCAAAATAATACCAAAAATCACAAGGAATAAATGTATAAGTTACGCATTTAATATTGTGAAACCGAACGCAAAAACGTAACTTACAAAATATTCCGGAAAATACCATTATAAATATATTTTTGGTAAATATTATTTTGGATAAAAGAAATGAAATATGATTTTTGTAAATATTACAAAAGTAATATTGTATTTTCGACAAAGAAAAAAAAATATATTATTTTTTGACGTAAAAATATATTTTCTTAAGTATATTTAGAAGATATATGATTTTTGGAAAAATATATATTTTCTTGAAATACATTATTTTTGGACAAAATAAGTTTAAATATATTTTCTAAGTTAGACTTAAAAATATGTTACTTTGGAATTACAAATACAAGAATACGATGATACATGTATGAGATACCCCCATTCTTGGGAATGAAATACGAAAATAAATACTTGAGAAGTATTATTACAAAAATATTGTTTAAACAATTATTCCAAAAATTAAATATAATTTAAAGTTAAAATAATCATTGTTTTAACAAGAAATTATAACTTGGAATAATATTGGAGACGTAAAAGAAACGTAACTAAAAAACGTGAATACTAAGGCAAGGCACGGCCCGTTCGTCTAATAGACCCTAGTACATTGTAGGGAGTCGTGTTTGCTGAGGAGACTTGAGTTACGGGCATAGAAGACGCAAAACCGTGAGTTCATGTCCCCCTTTTCTTTTAACTGTTTTCAGTTTTATAACTTCGGGGGTGAAATACATGTTACAATTGTTTACAAACTTTTTATACATGGTATGATTAGCTAATGAGGGTTACTGCTTGATCATGTGAAAGGTGGGTATAACACTTAAGGCCATTAATTGTCGTCGTAGGACCGAGGGACATGAGTGGTAAATCTATTTGGGTGTAGCGAGCCCACACCCATGAGGACCAGGGTGGCCCATGTGGTGACTATGTCCACATACAAATGTCGTGGCAAAATACCGCTAGGTTTGAGTTTTCCTGCACCATTTCACACATACCATTGGCCTTGCAAACCATTGGTGATCTGTTTTTCCTTATTGCTACATACAAGGGATATACATACATACACTGTTTACAAAGGTTTATACATACTTATACAAACTCATGAACTCGCTCAACTTTTGTTGATGTTTTCAAATTACATGTATTTCAGGGAACTAAAGTGGATCTGGCAGGTGTTGCACGCTTTCAAGCTGCGTGACAAATACAAGATGTCATCCAGAGTCGTAGGGTTTAGGAGGTGTATCCTATTCGTGGACGGGATACATGTTCCTAAACTCGGTCTTATTTAAGGTCTTTTGTTGAGTCTTCATGAACTCGTTTAAACATGTTGTGGTTGTAACTTAAAATTTGGTGTCTATGTTTCAGACAAGTATGTTGTGGTATTTTCTAAACTTAATATATGGATGAACATCTTATGGTTTTTATCATATAGCGTTGTTATGATTGAATGCTATGGTATTAAGAAAGTCACACCAATAATCACGCTTCCGCAAAAGTCAGGGTGTGACAACATGTATCAAATTTATTTAGTTACGCTAGACAAATTAATTGTTATTATTATTGTTGTTATTGTTAAAATTGTTATTATTGTTATTATTGTTATTATTATTAATTTTTATTATTAGTATTCTTATTATTATTAATTATTATTATTATTATTATTATTAAAATTTGTATTATTATTATTATTATTATTGTTGTTGTTGTTGTTATTATTGTTAAAATTATTATTATTATTATTATTATTATTATTATTGTTGTTGTTGTTGTTGTTGTTGTTATTATTAATTGTTATTATTAGTATTCTTATTATTATTATTAATTGTTATTATTATTAAAATTTGTATTATTATTATTATTATTATTATTATTATTATTATTATTATTATTATTATTATTATTATTATAACTTTTATAATAATAATAAATATAAAATCTAACATAACCCTGTCGATGTTACAGGTTTTCAATTCTTTAGATGAACTAAAGAAATGGGCACAAGAAATGGCAAACGCGGATAGTTTCATTATTGTGACCCGCTGATGTGTGTAAAACACAACATATAAAACACATCAATTAAGGCATAAAACTAACCCTTTTTAAGTACTAATGTTGGAAAAAGAGTGTTTTTGTCTTCCTTTTGTATTTTCAGGATGAAATGAGCTCAAAATCACAAAAGAAGCAAAAAGACTACTAATTCTACCAAAAATACAAGAAAAGGAACAAAAGTGGACTGCCCGGACCCTCAACGGCACCTCCCAAGGCAAAGAGAAAGAAACAGAGTCTGAACACGCCCCGTGTCCAGCGAACACGGGGGCGTGCCCAGGAAGCAGCAGAAAAGACAAACCAGTAGAAGCTTCCATTGCTCACCACGGGGCCGTGTCCAGCGAGCACGGGGGCGTGGTGAAAGTACAGCAGGCGCATTAATTGTAATTCGCAATTACAATTAATGAAGAGAGAGAATGTCAGACGGGCACGGGGCCGTGTCCAGCGGACACGGGGCCGTGTCCAGCGTTCTGTTCAGCCTATAAATAGAGGAGCTTGGTTTCATTCTCTCTCATCCCTTGGCACACCACCTCTCTCACACTTCATCCACCACCCACCACCACCATAACACCATCATCCACCACCATCATCCATTGTCCATCATAGAGTGTGTGAGTCGTCTCGGGATCCAAGATTGATCGTAAGAGTTCTTGACAATCAAGGCCATGTTTGCCTAAGTCTCTTACATCACTTGGTGAAGACAAGTGTTTAGTATAATACTTTTTATTTTTAATCTTTTGCACTTTTTATTTGGTTTTGTATTAATGACTTTAATAACTAGTTACTTATGTTGAAGGTGATCTTTCCTTATCGTTTGTCCGTGGTGTCTTGGCGTTATTTTACTGTCTATATAAAATAAAAGATTTTCACCATTCATATCTCCACGGTCTATATGGAGGTATGTTGGCTACCTGGTCGGGGGTTAAGGGAACGGTTTGGTAAGGGTCTTGCCCTTGTTCAGCGTTTAGAGGTCCTGCTTGGGACCTGGGTCAAATTTAGTAGGATCTCCTTCAATGCCCATAGGTATTGGATGGCGGGGATCCAAACTCTTTGACCCCCTCATAAGTTAACTACTATTAATACTATAACCCGGCTATTTAGGACTGTATCCCTGCTGACTCAGACTACTTAGCCGAGGGTAACGTCACCGCCAAAAGCGGGGCCTACCACAATTTGCATTAATAACTTAATTCATTATCTTTCAATAATCCGACCCTTTAGGATTGTATCCTTGCTGACTCAAACTACTGGGTTGAGGGTAACGTCGCCTTCAAAAGAGGGGCCTACTACAATAACTAAGATAATCTCTTAAACAAGTGCAAAAGTGCGAAAATAATCAAAGGTTATACTAATACACGTGTCGGATCCAAGTGATTCATCTTGTCTATCTGTTTTTATTTTATTTTATTTTTCAGCATTTAGTTAGTTTTTACTTTTCTTAGTTTAAAACATTTTCTAACCTTTTTGATTTGATTAGACGTTGAGGATAAACCGGTATTAAAAGCTCTTGTGTCCTTGGACGACCTCGGTATCTTACCAACACTATACTACGTCCACGATGGGTGCACTTGCCCATATGTGTGTTTAGTGTTAGTAAATATCGTGTTTTATAAATTTAAAACTTGGCTAAAAGTGTAAAAAGGGCTTAAATACTCATCTAAATTATATACACGCTAGCACGCATCAAGTTTTTGGCGCCGTTGCCGGGGACACAAGGATTTTAAGAAAGCTTAAAATCGACGGCCTAATCAGTTTTTTTCAAAACCTTTTTTAAAACGCGCGCATTTTTCTGCATTTTAGTTTAGTTTTGCATTTACAGTAGCCTGAACACGGGGCCGTGCTCACTGAACACGCCCCCGTGCTGCATATTTTTAGTTAGATACCCAGATACAGAGTCTGAACACGGGGCCGTGCTCACTCAACACGCCCCCGTGCTCAACGTGACCAGTAACTTTAATTAAAACGCCCAGATACAGACCCTGAACACGGGGCCATGTTCACTCAACACGGGGCCGTGTCCAGCTTCTGTTTCCGTCTTATTTTTGTTTTCTGGTCCCGAGACTCAGTTGTGGTCTGTTGAGTGATTCTTATGGATCAATACTCAAGAGGTTACAACTACACCTATGATGAGGATGATTATAGGGGTAATTATTGCACTAATTGTCGTAACGCACGCTCGGTTCAATATAATAACTCATATCAACCATCCAATTCATACAACCATTATGAGGAGCCCAGGTACGAGCCATCAACTTCATACACATCCTATGAAGACCAAAGGTATGAACCTACTCCCTCATACTCATATTTTGATGAACCAAGGTATGAGCCTTCATACTCATACTTTGAAGACTCAAGATATGAGCCACCACCTTCATATTCTTATTATGAGGAACCATGGCATGAACAACCCACCTCATATGAGTACTATGAAGAACAAAGTTTCGACCCTTATCCATCATATACTTACAATGAAGAACAATGGTGTGAACGATCTACTTCATATGAGTACTATGAGGAACCAAGGATCGAACAACCGGATTCAAGCTTTGAGGATCCAAATTCTTTCAATCTCACCGAAGTGACCAATAGGATATTAGAACACATTAAAACTATCGAACGTTGCATAAAAGAATCTCGCGCAAGGGAAGAGGAATCCCGCGCAAGAGAAGAGCTAAAAAATGATAATAACGTAGAGATAGTTGAAAGTGTAAAAATGGAAGAACAAGAAAGTGAAAAACCGACACATGAGTTAAACAACGAAAAAGGTGAGTCCGATAATGCTAAAATTCAAGAAGAGTCTAATTTTGAAGAAATTAACCTCTTGTCACCTACTTTCGAAAATCATTGTTTAATAACCCCTCATGCCAAGTTTTTAAAAGAGTTAAACACTAGTGCTAAAATCAAAGACTTAGTAAGTGTTAAGTTAACTAATGATCAAACCTCGCTAATAAAAGAAGATCCTTTTGAAATTAACATTACACCGGTTCCATGTTTCTTTCAAAATTCATTTATTAGCAATATCACCATCGATAAGGATCTTTGTGTTAACATAATGCCTAACTATATTTTTGAAAAATTAAGTGTTAGTGATTTTACTCCACTTCAAATACCCATTTTTCTATCCGATCGGAAAGTAATAAAATCAATCGGTGTAGTTGAGGATTTCTTGGTTCAAACAAATCAAATGGTTATTCCAACCGACTTTGTCATCCTCGATGACGCTCCTCTAGTCTTGGGAAAACCTTTTGTAAAAACTCATGAAGCTTTGAAAAACCGGAAGTTTAATAATCTACCTCTTCAATTAGGGGCATTCAAAAGGAGCATAGATCTTGAGCGCTCAATGAAATATCCTTTTGGCAATAATGACCCCCTAATTGAAGATGAGCCTGAACCACCCGATAAGGAGGGTCTAGCCAAGGACCCTTATAAACGTGGCGCACCACGGAGGCATTCCGCGGAACTATCCCTAGTTTTAGATTAGTTTAACTTTTATGCTTTCTAGTTTAGTTTTAATTTGCAGGAATAAAACACACTCGGGATGGTGAAGGATACTAAGGGAAGCTTGAACCAACACCCCATGCGCAAAAACAGAGCCTCTCGACAATTTTTCTTCATTACTGCAAGTTCAGCACGGGGCCGTGCTCACCCAACATGCCCCCGTGCCCAAAAAAAAATCTGCAGAAATGCCCAGTTCAGGTACCTGGACACGGGGCCGTGCTCACTGAACACGCCCCCGTGCCCAGCCTTCTGTTTACTTTTGGTACTGGCAGTCTGGACACAGGGCCGTGCTCAGCCAACACCACCCCGTGTTCAGCTACCCAGTACCATAAAATCTTGTTTTTAACCCACTTTTACACATTTTAGTCAACCGAAAAACTTATTTTTGGGACACATTGAGGACAATGTGTAATTTAAGTGTGGGGGGATGCTAAAACCTTGAATTTTGCAAGTCCTAATAACAAGCCTTACACAAAACTCTATTGGAACCGCTAATTACCCCAAAAATTTTTTCAAAAACTTTTCATTTTTTCTACTTGTCTTGGTTTAATTTGGGAATAACAAGTTCTAAAAAGGTTATATTTTTACAAGTTTACAACCGATAGCGTCGTGATAAAAAGAACTAACATAAGAAAATTATGAAACGGTATAACAAGTCTAGTTAAAAATTCGATTATATATGCTTGGTCACATTAAAAACCCATTCCCACAAAAGTGAGTTTTGAGCCTTTATTGAGCATAAAAAAATACACATATTTGGATTAAATGCTCATTTTTCGTTTCTTGTGTGAATAGCCGCTCGGTTTTTACAGATCTAGAACTTGCCACGACGATACATTCCCGGTCCTTACCAACTTAAACCCAAGTAAGTAAATGATGGAGGCATTAGGACTAACTATTTTTCTTTCAAAACCATTATTTTTCATTTTTTTTACCTACCCAAAATCCCCCTAGAAAACCCCTTTGAGCCTAAACCTTTCATTTCATTACCCCAAAAAAAAAAAAAAAAAAAACCCTTTTTAACCACCAAAAACCTTTTTCATTTTTTTTCGCCTTTTATTTTATTAACAAGCTCGGTTTTTCGTCAACTTGCCCTTTCATGTGACATCAAAAAAAAATAAAATAAAATAAAAAATAATATATATATGAAGTCAAAAACAAACAAAAGCTACAAAAGCTTGTTTGGAGAAATACTTCAAAAATAATAAGTCACTAAAAACAAGGTATTTTACGAAAACGACACTTGCTACGATTTTCGCCCTTTTTACTAACCACTAACCAACCACCCACCTTTAAACCCAAGCCTTCACCCCAAAAGTCCTCTTGATATTTACAAAGGTAAAAAGTTAAAAAGGAGGAGGATTGATTGCTTGGCAAGCCTATGGAAGACGTAAGTTCCGTGCCGCTCTCGAGTGATTCACTAAAATATACACCTTCGGCCGAGTGTTGAGTGATCTCCCGTGAGGTATGTGAACTTGTATATAAATGGAATTTTATAAGGCATGTTATGCCCGATTAAGTAATTTGTCTTATGAAACGTTCAAAAATAAATCATGACGAATAGGACTGTAAATAAATAAAAATAAAACCTATAAAAACCTTGGATTCCCGACACTCTAGGACAAGCTAAAAAACTTCTCTTCTACCTATTCCATTTGAGAGTGTAAGCCACATTTAAAGAGTTTTGCTTGAGGACAAGCAAAAGTTCAAGTGTGGGGGTATTTGATGTGTGTAAAATGCAACATATAAAACACATCAATTAAGGCATAAAACTAACCCTTTTTAAGTACTAATGTTGGAAAAAGAGTGTTTTTGTCTTCCTTTTGTATTTTCAGGATGAAATGAGCTCAAAATCACAAAAGAAGCAAAAAGACTACTAATTCTACCAAAAATACAAGAAAAGGAACAAAAGTGGACTGCCCGGACCCTCAACGGCACCTCCCAAGGCAAAGAGAAAGAAACAGAGTCTGAACACGCCCCGTGTCCAGCGAACACGGGGGCGTGCCCAGGAAGCAGCAGAAAAGACAAACCAGTAGAAGCTTCCATTGCTCACCACAGGGCCGTGTCCAGCGAGCACGGGGGCGTGGTGAAAGTACAGCAGGCGCATTAATTGTAATTCGCAATTACAATTAATGAAGAGAGAGAATGTCAGACGGGCACGGGGCCGTGTCCAGCGGACACGGGGCCGTGTCCAGCGTTCTGTTCAGCCTATAAATAGAGGAGCTTGGTTTCATTCTCTCTCATCCCTTGGCACACCACCTCTCTCACACTTCATCCACCACCCACCACCACCATAACACCATCATCCACCACCATCATCCATTGTCCATCATAGAGTGTGTGAGTCGTCTCGGGATCCAAGATTGATCGTAAGAGTTCTTGACAATCAAGGCCATGTTTGCCTAAGTCTCTTACATCACTTGGTGAAGACAAGTGTTTAGTATAATACTTTTTATTTTTAATCTTTTGCACTTTTTATTTGGTTTTGTATTAATGACTTTAATAACTAGTTACTTATGTTGAAGGTGATCTTTCCTTATCGTTTGTCCGTGGTGTCTTGGCGTTATTTTACTGTCTATATAAAATAAAAGATTTTCACCATTCATATCTCCACGGTCTATATGGAGGTATGTTGGCTACCTGGTCGGGGGTTAAGGGAACGGTTTGGTAAGGGTCTTGCCCTTGTTCAGCGTTTAGAGGTCCTGCTTGGGACCTGGGTCAAATTTAGTAGGATCTCCTTCAATGCCCATAGGTATTGGATGGCGGGGATCCAAACTCTTTGACCCCCTCATAAGTTAACTACTATTAATACTATAACCCGGCTATTTAGGACTGTATCCCTGCTGACTCAGACTACTTAGCCGAGGGTAACGTCACCGCCAAAAGCGGGGCCTACCACAATTTGCATTAATAACTTAATTCATTATCTTTCAGTAATCCGACCCTTTAGGATTGTATCCTTGCTGACTCAAACTACTGGGTTGAGGGTAACGTCGCCTTCAAAAGAGGGGCCTACTACAATAACTAAGATAATCTCTTAAACAAGTGCAAAAGTGCGAAAATAATCAAAGGTTATACTAATACACGTGTCGGATCCAAGTGATTCATCTTGTCTATCTGTTTTTATTTTATTTTATTTTTCAGCATTTAGTTAGTTTTTACTTTTCTTAGTTTAAAACATTTTCTAACCTTTTTGATTTGATTAGACGTTGAGGATAAACCGGTATTAAAAGCTCTTGTGTCCTTGGACGACCTCGGTATCTTACCAACACTATACTACGTCCACGATGGGTGCACTTGCCCATATGTGTGTTTAGTGTTAGTAAATATCGTGTTTTATAAATTTAAAACTTGGCTAAAAGTGTAAAAAGGGCTTAAATACTCATCTAAATTATATACACGCTAGCACGCATCAAGTTTTTGGCGCCGTTGCCGGGGACACAAGGATTTTAAGAAAGCTTAAAATCGACGGCCTAATCAGTTTTTTTCAAAACCTTTTTTAAAACGCGCGCATTTTTCTGCATTTTAGTTTAGTTTTGCATTTACAGTAGCCTGAACACGGGGCCGTGCTCACTGAACACGCCCCCGTGCTGCATATTTTTAGTTAGATACCCAGATACAGAGTCTGAACACGGGGCCGTGCTCACTCAACACGCCCCCGTGCTCAACGTGACCAGTAACTTTAATTAAAACGCCCAGATACAGACCCTGAACACGGGGCCGTGTTCACTCAACACGGGGCCGTGTCCAGCTTCTGTTTCCGTCTTATTTTTGTTTTCTGGTCCCGAGACTCAGTTGTGGTCTGTTGAGTGATTCTTATGGATCAATACTCAAGAGGTTACAACTACACCTATGATGAGGATGATTATAGGGGTAATTATTGCACTAATTGTCGTAACGCACGCTCGGTTCAATATAATAACTCATATCAACCATCCAATTCATACAACCATTATGAGGAGCCCAGGTACGAGCCATCAACTTCATACACATCCTATGAAGACCAAAGGTATGAACCTACTCCCTCATACTCATATTTTGATGAACCAAGGTATGAGCCTTCATACTCATACTTTGAAGACTCAAGATATGAGCCACCACCTTCATATTCTTATTATGAGGAACCATGGCATGAACAACCCACCTCATATGAGTACTATGAAGAACAAAGTTTCGACCCTTATCCATCATATACTTACAATGAAGAACAATGGTGTGAACGATCTACTTCATATGAGTACTATGAGGAACCAAGGATCGAACAACCGGATTCAAGCTTTGAGGATCCAAATTCTTTCAATCTCACCGAAGTGACCAATAGGATATTAGAACACATTAAAACTATCGAACGTTGCATAAAAGAATCTCGCGCAAGGGAAGAGGAATCCCGCGCAAGAGAAGAGCTAAAAAATGATAATAACGTAGAGATAGTTGAAAGTGTAAAAATGGAAGAACAAGAAAGTGAAAAACCGACACATGAGTTAAACAACGAAAAAGGTGAGTCCGATAATGCTAAAATTCAAGAAGAGTCTAATTTTGAAGAAATTAACCTCTTGTCACCTACTTTCGAAAATCATTGTTTAATAACCCCTCATGCCAAGTTTTTAAAAGAGTTAAACACTAGTGCTAAAATCAAAGACTTAGTAAGTGTTAAGTTAACTAATGATCAAACCTCGCTAATAAAAGAAGATCCTTTTGAAATTAACATTACACCGGTTCCATGTTTCTTTCAAAATTCATTTATTAGCAATATCACCATCGATAAGGATCTTTGTGTTAACATAATGCCTAACTATATTTTTGAAAAATTAAGTGTTAGTGATTTTACTCCACTTCAAATACCCATTTTTCTATCCGATCGGAAAGTAATAAAATCAATCGGTGTAGTTGAGGATTTCTTGGTTCAAACAAATCAAATGGTTATTCCAACCGACTTTGTCATCCTCGATGACGCTCCTCTAGTCTTGGGAAAACCTTTTGTAAAAACTCATGAAGCTTTGAAAAACCGGAAGTTTAATAATCTACCTCTTCAATTAGGGGCATTCAAAAGGAGCATAGATCTTGAGCGCTCAATGAAATATCCTTTTGGCAATAATGACCCCCTAATTGAAGATGAGCCTGAACCACCCGATAAGGAGGGTCTAGCCAAGGACCCTTATAAACGTGGCGCACCACGGAGGCATTCCGCGGAACTATCCCTAGTTTTAGATTAGTTTAACTTTTATGCTTTCTAGTTTAGTTTTAATTTGCAGGAATAAAACACACTCGGGATGGTGAAGGATACTAAGGGAAGCTTGAACCAACACCCCATGCGCAAAAACAGAGCCTCTCGACAATTTTTCTTCATTACTGCAAGTTCAGCACGGGGCCGTGCTCACCCAACATGCCCCCGTGCCCAAAAAAAATCTGCAGAAATGCCCAGTTCAGGTACCTGGACACGGGGCCGTGCTCACTGAACACGCCCCCGTGCCCAGCCTTCTGTTTACTTTTGGTACTGGCAGTCTGGACACAGGGCCGTGCTCAGCCAACACCACCCCGTGTTCAGCTACCCAGTACCATAAAATCTTGTTTTTAACCCACTTTTACACATTTTAATCAACCGAAAAACTTATTTTTGGGACACATTGAGGACAATGTGTAATTTAAGTGTGGGGGGATGCTAAAACCTTGAATTTTGCAAGTCCTAATAACAAGCCTTACACAAAACTCTATTGGAACCGCTAATTACCCCAAAAATTTTTTCAAAAACTTTTCATTTTTTCTACTTGTCTTGGTTTAATTTGGGAATAACAAGTTCTAAAAAGGTTATATTTTTACAAGTTTACAACCGATAGCGTCGTGATAAAAAGAACTAACATAAGAAAATTATGAAACGGTATAACAAGTCTAGTTAAAAATTCGATTATATATGCTTGGTCACATTAAAAACCCATTCCCACAAAAGTGAGTTTTGAGCCTTTATTGAGCATAAAAAAAATACACATATTTAGATTAAATGCTCATTTTTCGTTTCTTGTGTGAATAGCCGCTCGGTTTTTACAGATCTAGAACTTGCCACGACGATACATTCCCGGTCCTTACCAACTTAAACCCAAGTAAGTAAATGATGGAGGCATTAGGACTAACTATTTTTCTTTCAAAACCATTATTTTTCATTTTTTTTACCTACCCAAAATCCCCCTAGAAAACCCCTTTGAGCCTAAACCTTTCATTTCATTACCCAAAAAAAAAAAAAAAACCCTTTTTAACCACCAAAAACCTTTTTCATTTTTTTTCGCCTTTTATTTTATTAACAAGCTCGGTTTTTCGTCAACTTGCCCTTTCATGTGACATCAAAAAAAAATAAAATAAAATAAAAAATAATATATATATGAAGTCAAAAACAAACAAAAGCTACAAAAGCTTGTTTGGAGAAATACTTCAAAAATAATAAGTCACTAAAAACAAGGTATTTTACGAAAACCGACACTTGCTACGATTTTCGCCCTTTTTACTAACCACTAACCAACCACCCACCTTTAAACCCAAGCCTTCACCCCAAAAGTCCTCTTGATATTTACAAAGGTAAAAAGTTAAAAAGGAGGAGGATTGATTGCTTGGCAAGCCTATGGAAGACGTAAGTTCCGTGCCGCTCTCGAGTGATTCACTAAAATATACACCTTCGGCCGAGTGTTGAGTGATCTCCCGTGAGGTATGTGAACTTGTATATAAATGGAATTTTATAAGGCATGTTATGCCCGATTAAGTAATTTGTCTTATGAAACGTTCAAAAATAAATCATGACGAATAGGACTGTAAATAAATAAAAATAAAACCTATAAAAACCTTGGATTCCCGACACTCTAGGACAAGCTAAAAAACTTCTCTTCTACCCATTCCATTTGGGAGTGTAAGCCACATTTAAAGAGTTTTGCTTGAGGACAAGCAAAAGTTCAAGTGTGGGGGTATTTGATGTGTGTAAAATGCAACATATAAAACACATCAATTAAGGCATAAAACTAACCCTTTTTAAGTACTAATGTTGGAAAAAGAGTGTTTTTGTCTTCCTTTTGTATTTTCAGGATGAAATGAGCTCAAAATCACAAAAGAAGCAAAAAGACTACTAATTCTACCAAAAATACAAGAAAAGGAACAAAAGTGGACTGCCCGGACCCTCAACGGCACCTCCCAAGGCAAAGAGAAAGAAACAGAGTCTGAACACGCCCCGTGTCCAGCGAACACGGGGGCGTGCCCAGGAAGCAGCAGAAAAGACAAACCAGTAGAAGCTTCCATTGCTCACCACGGGGCCGTGTCCAGCGAGCACGGGGGCGTGGTGAAAGTACAGCAGGCGCATTAATTGTAATTCGCAATTACAATTAATGAAGAGAGAGAATGTCAGACGGGCACGGGGCCGTGTCCAGCGGACACGGGGCCGTGTCCAGCGTTCTGTTCAGCCTATAAATAGAGGAGCTTGGTTTCATTCTCTCTCATCCCTTGGCACACCACCTCTCTCACACTTCATCCACCACCCACCACCACCATAACACCATCATCCACCACCATCATCCATTGTCCATCATAGAGTGTGTGAGTCGTCTCGGGATCCAAGATTGATCGTAAGAGTTCTTGACAATCAAGGCCATGTTTGCCTAAGTCTCTTACATCACTTGGTGAAGACAAGTGTTTAGTATAATACTTTTTATTTTTAATCTTTTGCACTTTTTATTTGGTTTTGTATTAATGACTTTAATAACTAGTTACTTATGTTGAAGGTGATCTTTCCTTATCGTTTGTCCGTGGTGTCTTGGCGTTATTTTACTGTCTATATAAAATAAAAGATTTTCACCATTCATATCTCCACGGTCTATATGGAGGTATGTTGGCTACCTGGTCGGGGGTTAAGGGAACGGTTTGGTAAGGGTCTTGCCCTTGTTCAGCGTTTAGAGGTCCTGCTTGGGACCTGGGTCAAATTTAGTAGGATCTCCTTCAATGCCCATAGGTATTGGATGGCGGGGATCCAAACTCTTTGACCCCCTCATAAGTTAACTACTATTAATACTATAACCCGGCTATTTAGGACTGTATCCCTGCTGACTCAGACTACTTAGCCGAGGGTAACGTCACCGCCAAAAGCGGGGCCTACCACAATTTGCATTAATAACTTAATTCATTATCTTTCAATAATCCGACCCTTTAGGATTGTATCCTTGCTGACTCAAACTACTGGGTTGAGGGTAACGTCGCCTTCAAAAGAGGGGCCTACTACAATAACTAAGATAATCTCTTAAACAAGTGCAAAAGTGCGAAAATAATCAAAGGTTATACTAATACACGTGTCGGATCCAAGTGATTCATCTTGTCTATCTGTTTTTATTTTATTTTATTTTTCAGCATTTAGTTAGTTTTTACTTTTCTTAGTTTAAAACATTTTCTAACCTTTTTGATTTGATTAGACGTTGAGGATAAACCGGTATTAAAAGCTCTTGTGTCCTTGGACGACCTCGGTATCTTACCAACACTATACTACGTCCACGATGGGTGCACTTGCCCATATGTGTGTTTAGTGTTAGTAAATATCGTGTTTTATAAATTTAAAACTTGGCTAAAAGTGTAAAAAGGGCTTAAATACTCATCTAAATTATATACACGCTAGCACGCATCACCCGCCGATCAAAGAAAATCGGGGGAAGGACCGGGAGGGTATGGCTTGAATGTGACCATGGTGGTGAGCACCATACTACAACAACGGTTAGAAAAGCCGGAAGCAAAAAAACCGGTTGCCCGTTTTACCTGCTGGCGGTGCGAGACCATCCGTATGAAATCTGGGAGATAAAAGGGGGAAACATTGAACATAGCCACGAACTCTGTGAGGACCTGTCGGCCCACGCGTTTGTGCATAGGTTTACTCCAAACGAATACAAATTGATCGAGCAGCTGACAGCTCTAAACATGGAGCCGTGCAAAATTTTTCAAGTGATAAGGAAGCAGGACCCCGACAGGTTTCATGTTCAGAAAGACGTTCAAAACGATGTACATAAGATTAGAGCTGAACAAAGAGACGGATTGAATCCCATGCAGTCACTAGAAAATATCCTGATAAAAAACAAATTTATTTACAATACACGGGAGGAACCCGGAACAGAGGTCGTAACAGAGATCTTCTTTGTTTATCCCTACTCGAGTGATATGTGACGTGCATTCCCCCACGTCTTGCTGATCGATTCGACATACAAGACAAACATATACAATATGCCATTTGTCCAGATTGTTGATATGATGCTTACCAACTATTCGTTTTGTATCGCGCATGCCGTTATCTGTAAAGAACGGGGTGATAACTTTGTATGGGTGCTTGAGAGGATAAAGTCAATGTTGGATGAATGTATGGAGCCACGAGTGATTGTAACGGATAGAGACCTGGCCCTAAAGTGCGCGTGTGCTAAAGTATTTCTAGACACCTCCAGACTTCTCTGCAGGTTTCACATACAACAGAATATTATGAAGCACTGCAAGAGTGCCTTCACAGAAGAAGATTGGCAAAAATTTATGTCATTCTGGGGGTCATTGTGTGAGCCTCCATCAGTACCCATATACGAGTACCACTTGCGCAACCTGCAAAAGCGACTTGTGTAGTTTAAACATTCAAGTAAGTTTTTTTTAATAACATATGATTCACCTATGTACATTTAATAAATTATTTTTACTTTTGGGGGTCTTCAAGTACATGTATGATAACTGGCTGAAAGATTATAACGAAATGTTTGTCTTTGTGTGGACTAGTAAGAGTCACAACTTTGGTAATCGTACTACAAACAGAGTTGAGAGCTAACACGCCAACTTAAAGAGATACGTCCTAGATAGGAGCTCGCTGGACCGTATAGTTGGATGTGTCCAGGATATAGTTGAAACAGAATATAGTGAAATAAGGAGGAGTTTTTGAGAAAGTATCGAAAAAATAATGAACCACCACAGAAACCTGTTGTTTGACCACCTACGTGGAAAAGTTTCTGTAGGTCCCTTTCCGAAGGATGACGAACCTAAACCTTGTTATAATAACCCACTAGCGAGTGCGGAATCCAAGCTAGCAAGCAAACCGGGATGAAGCAAGTATAAACACAAACACACAAAGGTTCACCGATTAACACTACTTGTATTAATACGAATGAAGGGTTCGGTTACAAGCACAATGTTTACAAATCTGTATTGCAAACTCTCACTATGTGTGTGTGTGTTTCGGACAGAATGCTCTCAACTCTCTCTATCTCTTGGTGTGCATCACTCTCTGTCTAACACACTGCATGGGTATTTATACCCATACACAGCGGGTCTGGTCGAAGGATCATTCAGAATGACCGAAAGATCATCTGTCGATCATAAAGCCCTCGAAGGATCCATATTTACCTCGAAGGATGGTATATCCTTCGAGGTTCAACAATATCCTTTGTTGGACATCTTTCGAGCTCATCGAAGGATAGACATAATCCTTCGATGACCCATCTTTCGACTCAGACACTTTACAAACATATTTCTAACTGTTGATCCAAGTCAAACCAGGAGGACGGTTGACTTGGTCAACTTACAGACTAACAAAGACATCGTTTTACATCATGACCGAAAACAGACAAAGTACAGACATAAGTGCACCAACAAACTCCCCCTTGGCTGTAGCTTTGTCTCGATTTTGGTCATCTTTGATCTTCGCGTCTTCAAGACTCTGATGTCCTTTTAAGTCTTCAATGTCGGAGGATCTTCAAAGTCTTCACGTCTTGAAAGCAGTGAGTGTATCAATAAACTACCCATATCATGTAGGAAGTGTGTTGACAAACTCCCCCTTAACATAAGCTTTCCCTTGAGTTATGCTCGTGAATGACTTGATCTTTATGAAGTGAGATCCTTATGGTGTTGATGATGGCCAGCGGCAACTCGGTTATCTTCATCTTTTGAGCGCCTTCACGTTGTGTCTTCATTCCGAAGCTTGTCATCAACCATGTTCTCCTTGCCTTTAGAATCTGCACATGCAAGAAATCTAAACGCGTAATGAGAACAACTGCTTGGAATATAGTTAGAAACAAATGACACAGAAATGACCATGTCACAAACAACACCGTCCGACAGTTTGAAAGTTTTACAAATTTGTCAGTTTTAGATTTAACTTTCAAAACTTGCAAATTTCGACCGTTTATGAAGATTTAGTCAATTCGGTTTTTCGTTCAGGTTTCAGGTAACGAAGACTCGAGTTCCAACATCGTACGATCGAAAATAAAGCATAAATAAAATCTTTTTGGTATTTTTGAATTTTTCAAATGTAAAGACTGAAAGCAGTAAATAAATATATACAGACATTCTTTTTGCGAGTTTCGAGGGTAAGAGAATCATATCAGTGTACGGTCATGCCAAAACGCTCTTGTTGTTCAGTTAGTTAGCATTAAGATAAGCATCCTATAACAATTATCGGTATTGTTGTCCACTTAAGCTCAACTTATCAGATGTAATCATGGCGAGGGGATACGTTAAGGTATGATTTATGCTTACCGACCGGTGTTCATCCACATCACGACACATTCCCGTATCAAGGTATGCACGAGGGTTCATCTTACCGGTGAGTATACCGATTATCATCTGTTTGACCGTATATGATGTGAGATTCTCACTTATTTTGATTTGAAAACAAGCCCTATGTGATATAATCACTTATTGATGAGGAACTTGATTTTCGTATGCATGAGGGCACAGGAGCAAGTCCGTGAACAGGTCAGTACTTTCGTACAGCAGAGAGACGAACTTGACTCCCGGATAAATCTTATTTGATTTGGACATGTGATTGTTTATCACTTATTGAGGTCGAATGCATTATGTAATATGTACACGTATGTATAGTATCATGGAAGATCTAGACTTGCGTCCCCGTTATTTTTCCGGTAAAAGATACAACCATGATACCCAGATGATAAGCAGCATAAAGACCGAATATCTCAGAACCTCGGCAATCTATCAAACGAAATTTCGGTACTAAGACCATATGCCAATGAATGGTTCCCACCTGGTCTTCAGTCGATTTAAGATTTATATCACCCTGCACACTTTAAAATGATTGTGAGCCTACCGATACATCTTATATAGAGCTGCTTATCGTTTTTCATTTAAGGTTTAAAGAGGTTTGGATAGACCACTGATGTACTATCATTTTCTCTTTTGCTCGCCAGGAAACTCATTTTTGTCTTTCTATTGTTTTTGTGTTTTTGAAATTTTTCGATGTTTTTGGATTTTCCGATATTTAGATTTACTCCCCCTAAAATCAATAAACTAAGATAAATTTAAAACACACAAAGATATTTACAAAAATGATTTTCCGATGTTGGTTTACTCTTGCTTTACCTCAATGCCATTTACCAAAATTAATTTTAATCAGAAAGGAT
The DNA here is from genome assembly GCF_002127325.2 of Helianthus annuus. Lineage (NCBI taxonomy): Eukaryota > Viridiplantae > Streptophyta > Magnoliopsida > Asterales > Asteraceae > Helianthus > Helianthus annuus. The sequence goes on along the minus strand of NC_035435.2, from coordinate 91,896,640 downwards.
TTATCGAATTTTGGAAAAATGAGTTGGCACGTCGGTAAGCGGTGCGGACCATGACAACATTGACAAGTTTCATAGAGAAACAATCACGTGTGAGGCGATATTCTAGATCAATGTGTCAGGTCAAAGAGTGCTGTATGAGATGATAATTCATAAAGCAGCTTAAATATCGACAAGCATAGGAGAGATTAGAAATTCAAAACCGTATCCTGCAACTGTTTCATGCATTGCAAGGAATCTGAGTGCTCTCCCAAACTTGATATCCAACCGGTGTGGACTTCAAGGTCGAATCTGCAGCTACTGAGAAATCTCTTGACAGCAACAAGATCATAAACCTCCGGGTCCGGCTGGTCTTCCATATTGCACCAGCGAAGGTCTTTGACTTTCTCTTTCAGAAATAGTGTGCGGATATTCAATCCACTCTAAAGCACACATCTTCTTCAATCACACCGCGAAGAAATGTACACTACACGTCCATTTTGTTGACTTTGAGCTTCAGACGTTGTGCAGGTGTGTACATTTCCTTGGAATCTTTCCTGAGACCCGATCAAAAACCATAACAACCAACTTTTGGCATGTTCTTCATTTGGTCGAATTTTGCAACTTCATTCAACCACATTCTTTCACCAACATCTCCTTCTTCTTTTCTTTTTCTTTCCTCTCTCTCCATCAATGGCAACAACATTCTCCTAGATATATCAATATTTCGGATCCTTATGTCGCCAAACTTGTGCATGGACGCTCCACTATCAACAATCCTAAGACTATCAATAGTTCCTCCTGGAACATCCTGCACACTCATTCAGAGATTAGTTGGAGAGGGGGACCCAAGCCTTTGTGGACTTGGGTCGTCCTTGATCATCAAGGAAAGTGATCTCAATCACTTGATGATTAGGAAAAAGAATTTGTGGTGCTCCCCCTGACTGAATTACCTGTTTTTGTTTCCAAGCTTGTTGTCCCTTACCAGTATTTGAATTAATTGTTTTTGCATTTACTGGTTTTACAGTTGTGGATTTAGCTTGTACAGGTTTTTCTTCTTTGACCTCTGATTTTAAGGCCTTCTCAATTACCTTTTGATTCTTTTGTTTTAACTTCTTTTCCCTTTCTTTCAAGACACGCGGGTCTTGTTTCTGGGAAACAGGTCGTTTTTGGTAATTGGTTTCTTGGGGAGCACTCGTTATTGCCTTCAACTTTTGCAGATATGGGCAGTATCTTACAATGTGCCCAATTGTGCCACATTCAAAGCACATTCTCCGCTCTACAAGCCTCGGAGAAACATGTTGATGGCTAGACGGAGAACCAGACACTGAACTTTGTGATCTAGATGTGCTTGGACCTAAGTCACATCCATTGGTGTGTTGGGTATAATTGTTTTGATCATTTCGTTTTAAAATTCTAACTTGTTTTACAAAATCAATGTTAGATTTATTTTGAAATGTTTCAAGTTTGTCCGTACCCCTTGATCCAACAATGTTCACTTTCTGTTCTCTTTTCTTAGCTGGAGCTCTTTTGTTTTGCACCCTTTGAACCTTAGGTTGCCCAACCTTAGATTGTTGAATTTTAGGTTGTGTAGCCTTAGGTTGAGTAGCCTTAGACTGCTCAACTTTAGGTTGTTGAGCCTTTGGTTGTTCAGTCTTAGGCTGCTGAGTTTCTGGTGCTTGAACATTCTTGTTCTGAGCCTTCTTTCCCTGTACTTGGCCCTTACCCTTTCCAGAATTGACTTGTTGTTTTCGCTCAACTGGTAGTTTTTGGTTTCCGTATTGTTTTCTAACTTGTTCACACGGAATTTGATCACATTGAGTTACGGTTACTTTGCTACCTTTGTTTCCCAAAAACTTATCAGTACGTCCTTCAAAAATTTGTTCAATTAAATCTTGATTTACATTTTTAATTGAAAAATCTTTATCAGAGTAGATCTTGCTGTCTCCTTTGAGCGTATACAACAAGTTATTCCCTTCAGGGCTAACTACAAGGGATTCCATTGCCTTTGACTTTTCAGTCTTACTCGGTTTCACTGGTGGATCACACAGAATGTGATTCTCGATAGGAATATCTGTTGTAACCGAGTCAGACTGCTGCTTCACAATTTCTTCAGATTCATCTTCCGAAGAATCAGCATCCTCAATAATGGGAGGACTCTGTTCCTTAACACACGATGTATCTGACATATTCTCAGATTCTGATTGCCCCGAGGATGATGTACCAGTTGTGAACCCGAGGCCTGCTACAAAGTTATCTGGACCGAGTGGCACAGTAGGTTCAAAACGGGGCATATCCTCGTCATTAGGCAATTTGGAATAATTGTGATTCATTGGGGGAGGACATGATTTGTAACCAATACATTTGGTATCCCCCTTTTTCCTTTGAACATCAATGATGTGATCCAATACAAAGCGGGAATTGGAATAGCTTTCCAATTTCTGCTTGATTGTCTCACATTCACATCGAGCTGTTGCTAACTCTACCATTTGTTTTTCAATTGTGTCAATAAGATTATTATTAGCATGTTGTTTCCGCAAAACAGCCTTTTGTAATTCAGAAACATCATATTTTAATGACGCAATTGTTTCTTTAAATTCCTTTTCATTTCTGGTTAAAAATAAGTTAGCTTCGGTTGCTTTAGAAAGGTCCACAATCAATTCTTGATTGTGTTTCTGTGTGATTTCAAACAAACTCTCCTTTTCTGCATATTCTAAACACTTTGCACATTCAACAGAAGCAGAATTGGAGTCAGAGTTAGTATCACATACCTGAGAAGTTTGACCTTCTGCGTGGGCCATAAAGGCTGTATGGAAAGAAAAAGATCCATCTTCAGAGAAAAACTCAGCAAGTTTCTCGGAAGTTCCAGCAGATTTCTGGCAGAGAATAGATCTCCTCTTGCATAATGCTTCAGCTTCAGCCAAAAGCTCCTCAACTTCCAATTCCAAAGCATCACTTGACAAATCACCAGCATCACCAGCATCACGTGATTCTCCATTCATGCTCCCACTATAACCCGAGCTATCTTCATCTTCCGAAGATTCACCAGCAGACACGGGTTCAACTACTTTCTCAACCACTTTAGCATAACATGCTGTTCCACCATTTCCTCCTTCTCCGAGCTGAAGACTCCAGTTGCATATCTCATCAGCTTGAACCACTAACCCTCTGTGGGAATTAGTGTTTGTGGATCCAGATGTATTTCCTCCCACGGGAACCATTTGTCTGTCAGAATTGTTGTTCTGTTGTTGTTGAGGCTGTCTTTGATTCCTGAAAGGATTCTGATTGCCTTGCTTAGATGGATTCTGACATTCCCGCTTGAAATGACCCTTTTCACCACAGTTGAAGCAGGTGACAGCATTCTTATCAAAACCATACTTGGTGTTGTTGTTGCTTTCCAAGTTGATTCTCCCTGTCCTTTCCATGAACTCTTTTGCTCTTCGAATAGCACTAGCAAGAGCCCATTTGATATCCATCATCTCAAACTCTTCTTTATCAACTTGTTGATAATCTTCATTGGTTAGATTGATATTTCCAATCTGACCTGCAACCAACCCACAGTAAGCACTAACCAAGGTGTTCAACATCTCCATATGCTCCTTGGCTACTTCCACAGTGACTTTTGAAAAGTTGGAAGTGTCTAATCTGACAGTGTTCGGCTTGGAGGTGGCTTGAAAGCTTGAAGAGCTTCCATAAAACCCTTGCTGTTGCGGTTGTGGCTGCTGTTGTTGAGAAGAAGAGTCTTGTCTTGAATACATCTGCGTGTATGCTGAAGGATCAAACTGATTAGTTGTGGAAGATCCGGTGTTTGAGATGAAGGCTGTTTGAAGCTTCGCATGTTGAGAGGCTGGTCTTTCTCCACTGATACCTCCTGCAATTCCAAAGTACATCTCTGGATTTTGAGGAGTTTGTGTTCTTTTTGCCTTAAGCTTTTCTTCCACATCTTTGTTCTCCAGTTTCTGAATTAGCTCATAAACGGTGATTGTGTCCAGAACACCATTTTCCTTGAGAATTTCCAGATAACTGCTCCATTTTGCTGGTAAGCTGTCAGCAAATCTCTTCACCATTTCTTGTGGAGTGGCAGAGACTTTAAAGGCGAACATTTCGCTCAACAAGTGATGAAACCTTGTAGATAACTCTGCCAAAGTCTCATTCTCCAAACACGTGAATCCTTCAAACTCTTTCTTCAGTAATTCTTGCTTGATCTTTCTTGATTGAGCATTTCCTTCACATCGTAGCGTGAGCATATCCCACAAGCTTTTAGTGGTTGTGCAATAAACAAACTGGTGATAAATATCTCTGTGAAGAGCTTGTGTAAGAATCATGAATGCTTTCTTTTCTAACTCATATTTCTTCTTGTCATCATTAGACATCGTGCTGTAAGTTTCCGGATTAGATCCTGCAACTTCCAACTCGTTTTCAAATGGAGTAAAGAAACACATCCATAGATCTTGACCTTGCCCCTGAACATAGGTTCTCAGCCTTTCTTTCCACCATCCCCAATCATTGATGTGATTTAGCTTTGGCGGTTTTGTGCTAGTACCAGTTTCAATGTCGTTCTGCATCATTGCTTGAATGCTGTTGCTTTGATTTGTGACCAAAGCCCATTGATTTGCAGTTATCATTGCAGCTTGAGGTGGGGCAATAGCTCGCATCCATGCAGCTTTGTCAAAATCTGATGTAGATTGCGTAGCTGACGATTGTGGAGTCAACGTTGTTGTAGTCCATGCAGATGGATCCCACTGACCGTTTGTTCCCATTTTATAAAAATTAATATATCAAGTGAAAATTGATTTAGAAAAATTGATTTTCACAAACTATGTTAAAAAAAAAATGAAGGATAACAAACAGCCGAAGGATCAAGCTCGAAAGATCAGAAAAACAAAAACTTGTTAAAACAAACAGACCACAATCGAAGGATCAACACTTGTTCGAATGATCAACAGTGTTCGAAAGATCACTGTTGACTTTCGAGCAATGGTTTCGAAAGACTCACAATTTCGAAAGATCCTTATCTTTCGAATATAGATCCTTATCTTTCGAATAACTATCCTTCGAATAGATTCCCTGATCGAAGGATAAGCTTCAAACTTCGAAGGATTGCTCGTAAGATGACTATCTATCGAGGCTCCCTTGATCGAAAGATGGTCTTTCGATGTCGAAGGATATCCTTCGAGTCCTACTGACACAACTGACACACTGTTGACAGGTTGGTGAAAAGGTGATGGGTTGGTAAGTCAACTTTCGGCAAAAAGGAATGGGCAGACTGTACTTTCTACCAACTTTGAAAAATATTACCCAAAATAGACACCCCTTATCCAGAACCAGTCACCGGAATAATGACCGGAGATATGGCCGGAAATCACCAAAACACTTAAACACAAATTTTAAGTTACCCAACCCGCTGTTAAACACACCTGGTTGGTTTAGAACACGTTTTTATGTAAAGAAATCCAAGAAAAACACTAAAAACGGGATCTAAACCAAGTGTCCAAACACACCAAGAACTTGAACAAAACCCGGTTTTAAACAAGGTAAAGAGCCTTAGCTCTGATACCACTTGTAGGTCCCTTTCCGAAGGATGACGAACCTAAACCTTGTTATAATAACCCACTAGCGAGTGCGGAATCCAAGCTAGCAAGCAAACCGGGATGAAGCAAGTATAAACACAAACACACAAAGGTTCACCGATTAACACTACTTGTATTAATACGAATGAAGGGTTCGGTTACAAGCACAATGTTTACAAATCTGTATTGCAAACTCTCACTATGTGTGTGTGTGTTTCGGACAGAATGCTCTCAACTCTCTCTATCTCTTGGTGTGCATCACTCTCTGTCTAACACACTGCATGGGTATTTATACCCATACACAGCAGGTCTGGTCGAAGGATCATTCAGAATGACCGAAAGATCATCTGTCGATCATAAAGCCCTCGAAGGATCCATATTTACCTCGAAGGATGGTATATCCTTCGAGGTTCAACAATATCCTTTGTTGGACATCTTTCGAGCTCATCGAAGGATAGACATAATCCTTCGATGACCCATCTTTCGACTCAGACACTTTACAAACATATTTCTAACTGTTGATCCAAGTCAAACCAGGAGGACGGTTGACTTGGTCAACTTACAGACTAACAAAGACATCGTTTTACATCATGACCGAAAACAGACAAAGTACAGACATAAGTGCACCAACAGTTTCCCATACAACACTTGGCTTGTTGAGTGGAGAGCTACTTAGGAAGCTAGACGTCTTGCAGCGCTATCATTCATCATGTGGTTGCCAGATGTGGTACAACTGTGGGTTACCGTGTGCTTGTAGGCTGGAAAAGTACCTACGTGCAGGTAATAATTGTTAAACGTACAACACTTTTGTGATATATGTCCGTTAATCATGTGGCTTAAACAATATTGTTTTTTAACCGTGAAGAGCGACCGATTCAACTCGAAGACATAAACGTGTTTTGGCGGAAGCTTAACTTCCAACCTTGTAAATTGATAGATGATGACGTTAACGTGGTCGAAGAGCTCAATATTGTTAAGAAACAATTAGAGTCACACCCCCTGCTCAGAAAAAAAAACCTTGTTGTCAAAGATAAAAGCGGTGTTAACTCCAACCAAATCTACCAAGAAACCACCGGTTTTCCAACAAAATAATCGTGGCCGACCAACAACAAAGCAAGTACAACAAAGTACACCTAGACTGGTCGTCTATGTTGAGCGACAACTTTCTCTTGTTTAAATTTTGAATATTTAAAAGGGATTTAAAGAATTACAGTTTTACCCCTGAAATTCCCCTAGTATAGGCCTCATTCAGAGGTATAAAGGTAATTTTAAAATATTAGACGCCTCGTACAACCCTATACGGTACGCATATTTTTAGCGGCAACTTTTTCTTGATTAATTTTGAATATTTAAAAGGGATTTAAAGAATTACCATTTTACCCCTGAAATGCCCCTAGTATAGGCCTCATTCAGGGGTAAATGGTAATTAACCATTTCAGTAGTATCTTTTTGAAATGGTTAATTACCATTTTCCCCCTGAATTAGGCCTATACTAGGGGCATTTCAGGGATGAAATAGTAATTCCCCAAGACGGGTCGTCTAGCCCAATTACCATTTTACCCCTGAAATCCCCCAGTATAGGCCTAATTCATGGGTGAAATGGTAATTAACCATTTCAAAAAATTCTGTTGAAATGGTTAATTACCATTTACCCCTGAATGAGGCCTATACTGAGGCATTTCAGGGGTAAAATGGTAATTCAGCTGGTTCCATAGATGTGTCGTCTTGGCGTATGCGAGGCGTCTATGCATCGTATATTAGAGGACAACCTAGACGACCTCTGCATATCCCCCCCAAATATACACACACATACATACGGACATACTAATTGGAGCGTATCTAGACCATATTTTTTTAGATTTGAAGCTTCTCTGGTACGTATTTAACCTATATTTTCGTATTCTTCAATAGTTTATACATTAGAACTTAAGGAATGGCTGAATTTTGTGAATTTTGAGGGTTTGGAGTTTGTCCATGACCGTTGAAGATGAATTGGGTAGAAAATGACGCCCCGTCTACCTCAATACGAGGCATAGACGGGGCAATTAATTTTTTTAACTCTTAGTATTAATTGTTATTATTATTATTGTTAAAATTGTTATTATTATTGTTATTATTGTTAAAATTGTTGTTGTTATTATTATTATTGTTGTTGTTATTATTATTATTATTATTGTTATTAGTATTAGTATTATTATTATTATTATAAGTTTTACAATAATAATAAATATTATATTTTATTTTAGTATTATTATATGTATACTGTATTTATTTGCAGATTGATTATGGACGAGGATGAGATTTAGATCCAGGAGGCACTGCATCCTCAGGGTCCGCGGTGGGCTCCGCCACCGTCGGTGGATCCGCTGCTTGGTCACCCATATCTGCTGTTTATCGACGGCACCCCCGCCTTCCGTTTTTGCAGGAAGCTTAGGAGGATGCATATTGGATCGCATGTCGCGATCGACTGGGATGCGATAGAGGTTGTTGGTGAGACGCCTAGACTCAGTTATTTCATTCTTATGGATTCGTCGTGGCATCGCCTTTTTGAGTTAGCGCACATGCCGAGCTACAGGGAGCTGCTGGTCGAGTTTTTATCGACATTCACATTTCACCCATCTCGGGCCGACCAGTCGCCTTCACAGCCACATGCTCCTCCCCCCCCCCCCCCCGCCTGAGGTTTCTTTCAGGCTTGTTGGTGTTTGGCGTTCGATGACGCTAGCTTAGTTTGCGGTTCATAACGGTTTTTATACTTGAAGGAGGAGATGGATACTAACGTTCATACGCAGGGGCTAGTAGTGGTTGATATACCCACTCTTTTAGGGTTTTGGAAGGTGGTTGCGGGAAGGTACTTGGGAGCACGACAAGTCGAAGGGGAGGATTTCACATGTTGTTGACCCATTGTATAGGTACGTATGTTTATTACAGTAATTATTGTGGTTATTATTATGATTTATTAATTTTTGTTTCTGTATTTCGCTAACACTATCTGCAGGTATCGACATAGGATGCTCTCTACTTCTATTACAGCTCGCGGCCAGAGCCATGAGTGGTGTACGAGCACCGACGTTTTTTTCTTTTATTATTTGTTGTACAGGAGGCCGTGCACACTAGCACATGGTCTAGCCCAGTACTTCGCTTCCGCCCATCACCGGCAGGAGCACGGATTTTTGTATGGTGGCGCGTACGTGATCGTCATTGCCCGTTCATTAGGCCTCGTACTGTAGGAGGACCCACAGTTACTACAGCCAATAGCGCCGACGCGGATGGTTTTCAGAAGTTGCGGGGGATGCACCTGATTAAGAGGTTCGACGTCCTCGGCGAGCGGTTTAAACCCGCGAAGGTCCCTTATTACCGGAGTTGTTCGATCTAGTCTATCCTCCGCCAGATGCTGCTGCAGAGGTCGTGCAGGACCCTCCGGTGGATTTAGATGGACCAGCGATGCCACAGCCACCACCACCTCTCGGGGCGCCGAGTTTCCACGACACGTTATTTCATGTCACGCCTCGGGAGCTGCAGCAGATCCGCATGTACAAGCCGAGCTTGATAGGATAAACGATTTGATAGGCTGGTTGGTTCAGGAGGCGCAGGATAGACGAGAGAGAGAGAGAGAGGGGGGGGGGTTACCCCCTTACCGCTCCCATCACCTCGAGCACCACATCAGCAGCAGCAGTAGCAGTCGCAACAGCCAAATCCAGATTCAGACTCGTTCACGGAGGCATAGACCAGTTGCATGGACATATTTTGGTATTTAGTGTTCAGTTGTAGTTTTTATTTTTGTTACGGATGTACAAACTTATCTTATATATGTCATATTTAAGTTTGTTTTCGGTTATTCGGTTATTTAATGATTGTTTGTCTTAAATTGATATTTCATAATAAATGTTAGAGAATATTATACAGAAACAATATAATTTTCAAAATGTTAAATAATATTTAAACGAGATAAAATTTTAATGGTAGGATAATATTTAAAAAAATAAAATAAAATGCTAAAAAAATTTTATCCCACCAAAACACCCATTCTTTCAATCGCAAAAACACCCAACTCCTAGACGCCTCGTATAGGCCTATACGAGGAGTCTGGGCCCCTCAAACTTTGTGCCTGACATCCCACTCAGACCCTCTAGAATTCAGTGCCTAGACGCGCCGTATAGGCCTATACGAGGCGTCTAGGGTTTCAAAGGTGTCTAAATAGGCCAGCGGGGTGTCCAAATAGATTGAGACTAACATATAAAGAAGTAGAATCGACCTACGCATACAATCACGCCAGAACAGAGGTTTGAAACCATACCAGGTGTATGCAATCTGATGACGATATATGCGAACATTCGAACTAGTTTTAGGGTTTTCACGGTGGGTGTGGAAAGGACTATGAAATTGATATTTTGCTGGATAAATTTTACTTGGAGAGGGGGTGCGGAATTTGAGGGAGGGAATTTTAGAATTTTTTGTGGTAAGCTGGAAACTTGAAGAGGAGAAATTTTATGGCTTAATTTCTAGGAGGAACCTACCATTTTCTCGGGCTTAGAACCTTCGGTACTAACTTCCCAAGCAGAGTTAATTCAATTACATATTAGTTTTTTTTTCTGTTTTTCTTTTTGTTGTTTAGGGATAAAATATTTGGTGTCAAGTATTTCTAGGGCTCTGTCAAAAAGTAAAGTTCAACATACTTGACTAATTGGTACCAAACCTATCTAAATTATTAAATTAAGAAATATTTTTTCTGACTTTTAAATTGAGATAATACACTGATGTTTATTAAAATGATTTTATTTAGTTATCTATAAACATCTTTTAATCCTCTCATTTTGCATATACTCGTAAGTAGGGGTGTAAACAAGCTCGAGCCAAGCCTAAGCAAACTCGAGTTCATCTCGGCTCATTTACACATAGTTGTAAGAATAAATACATTTATTATTTATGCACAGATAAGAGGACCATCTTTATAAGCACTTTAATAACAGAATTTCATAAGAAACTCTCAAATACAAGATAATGTTTTGTTTAATCTGGTAAGCATATTTAATATTATTTTATTATTGGAAAAATATGGTACTTTCTAAGTTTTAAAATTTATAGAAAGTTTTTGTGGCATAAATATTATAAAGTATGCGATTTGATGTGGATCTAATGCAAAACTTTTTAGTGGCATACGGAAAGTGACATTAAAAATCTAAATTAGTGGCATAAAGACTAAATGTCATTAAATGTGTATGCTAACCTAATATGGCATACAAAAAATGCCACTAAAAACCTATATTGGTGGCACAAAAGGTAAATTCCATTAAAAACGTGTGCCACTAGATGGCTTTCTATTTGTAGTGTGTTATGAATATTATTAAAGATTTACCATGAAGATCAAGATTTATCTCTAGATTTACCAAGCAAGTGGATGAACTCTTTGTCAAACTTATGGATAGCTTTGTCTACTAAATAGTTAATCTTATCTACCAAATAGTCAACCTTGTCTACCAAATAGTTAATCTTTTTGTAGTATAAATACTAGCTCAAGGTAGAAGAGAAAATGCACCTCATGTATACACTTTCGTAAGTTATACAATTCTCTTCTTCTTTCTCTTATAATATTTCTAAAGCTCTTAAAGTTTTATCACTAATCTTGTGTTAATTCTTGTTATATCATAACATAGTGTAAATTTTTCTAAGGCTTCATCATATTAATCAACCCAGCATATGCCTCATGCGCAGCGCATGAGACATACTCTATTCCATCTAGCAGTTGTCTCATATGCTACGCATGAGACATACACAACCTTGATAATGCAAGACTCATGCGTAGTGCATGACTCATGCGCTATCCCGTCATGCGCACGATGAAGCTGATTTCTCGGATGAATCTACATGTTTCAAATTCACAAGGCAACGTCCGGATTTCTCGCCCATGATTGATTTAGACTTGCTTTCTCTTTGATTCTAATCATTTCTAGATCAGTTTCATACTAATTCAAATTCGAATTGATTAAATATGAAACCCCTCAATCTTAGCTTTTGCAATCTTACTACATATTCACTAAACAATGATTGAATATGATAAAATGACCATAATGATGACGCATAGTTTGCTGATCGTCTAGGGACAGTCACTGCAGTGACAACCCTTGATGTGGATTGTGCTTAATAAATTGTCTTCCGATTTACAAATTTTATACCTATGTCATGATAACTTTTGTAACAAAAAGTGGAACAAGGAAACACGGACATTGAAGCCATCCTTAAAGAGTTCTGGTAAAACGCCTTGTTTCTTCTTTATGTCGACCCAATTGCGCCTGAACCCTTTCCCTAACCTCCAATTTCTTCTCAATTGCTTGCTTTTTCTACTTGAATGTCAACAACGCAAACATCATCATCTCATTGTCTTCCTTCGCCATCAAGTGTGAAAACCCTACACTTGCAAATTTAAGTGGAAAATCACATACAAAGATAGGAACACATGTGGTATATAATCTGAATATATTCTAAAAAAATAAGCAAAAACTCCCAAATATTAAAGTAATCAACAACTCATAAAAACGAAATAAAAAAACCAACAACGCCAATGTACACATGAATTTGATTTAACTGATGCTCTGAATCTATTACCTGATCGTCCAAAACGACAACAATTTCAAACAAATAGATGGAATGTTGGACCTAGAGAAGAACAGATGATATCCAAAAGCTAAAGCATGATTCACTAATCAAGAAATAAACAAAAAATTGAACCAGTCTCTCCTCAAAGATATTGAACACCTATTCAGAACATCTGTTCAAAAACAAAGCAAACATCTGATCAAGACTTGGAACCGCTGTTCAAGAAGAAACAACGTATGTTAAAAGCTAAAGACTGTTGAAGACCAAAGCACTATTGAATTCAAAGGTCCGATGAAGAAGACCAAACATCTATATGGCCAAACAGATGTTTGGATAACTGCAACATAGGATAGCTTAGACAGTGGTTTCCCAATGTAACAGTATTTATTTATCTTATCGGTGTTTAGACTAGTTAGAAGATAGAACAGATGATAGGATTTGCACAAATGTTTGTTACATATGTGGAATCTTTTGTGTTAGGATTCTTTGATGTCACTGTCAGGGTGATGACAACCAATCACTAAACAGAGCTTTCGTACTTAGTATAAATAGATCACACCTGTTAGTGATCTATTATCACACACATCACCTTTTCTCTTGTACGAACTGTTTTTGTTACGTGATCAGCGGAGGAGAGTCTGTAGAGTCAATTGATATATAAAAAAAATTGAATCCTTTGTGATTAATGAAAAACAATCATTTATGTCACACCCCAATATTTCCACGTAATACCGGTGGGCCCGGTGGGGAGTATCGTGACGTAGTTGATATCGTCATAGACAATTTATCACAGTTTAATACACAGCGGAAGTCGAAAGATAAAATCATTACAAACCGAATGAAAGTAATATCAGTTATTACAAAAACGGTTGTAAAGGATCCATAGGCGGATCAAAGATAAGAAGGAACATTGTTCAACAGAATGATAAACATCTAAGCTTGCATGACTCTTTATTGATGCTAGGAGTAGTCAACCTATTCCGTCTAATACCTGCACTTAGCCTTTTTGGAAAATACGTCAGTTTACATTGGCAAATACAATTAACCGAATCATTTTGAAAATGTATAAGAAAATTGATTTGAATGCACAAGGTACAAAATATCTTTTATAACTTGGGATAATTATTTAAAAATAAACTTGTTAAAGAATTACATTTTTATTATACGTTCAGTAGCCCGGGCTGAAAACCGGGTTAAAGATTAATAGACACACCACATAATATATCCCATGGTGAGTTATTCTCGAACACGTGGGTATATTATTTTTACATACGCACCGGCAGGTGTATGCCTACACCCCGTGCTTAAATCGTGGCCATTTCAATGAATGAGCCGAGGATATCCAGGACATGGTCATTAACCTCCCAAAGGCTTAAAACAAACAAAACAGATTAAACGGGTCATCTTAATAAATTAACCTTCATACGATTAAAAATTCAATGCCCGACCAAGCGGTATTTTATATCCCGTACCCCAAGCCCGTATAAGGGAAAATAAGTTAAAAGTATTTACCTGAGCTAATTATTCAAATTTATCCCAGCCGTACAAATCAGCAAGTGCAAAGTATCTTTTACTGGTCTCCTAAATCTGGAACAAAGGTTTTAATTAACCTATTAGATTCCTAACGGGTCTTAATTAAGCCTAAACTTAGACCGGTTAGTTTTAAAGAAAGGTATACGGTTCAGAACACATGATTAAGCGAAGACCGGATTAGAATGTGGTTTAGACCCGACAAGTTTGAAGACTTGTATAATATGGGTAAACTAAACACATTCTGGATTTTGAGATAAAAATGATAAGGTTTGACCCGTTTCGGTCAATTTATGCAAACTAGTCACATAAACCGTACCGAACGCGAAAAAATGCATAACGGGTAAACAAATGAGTCATGAACAATTTTCCTAAGTTAATATGCCTTAAATATGTTGTGATATCAGTAGGATATCTTCCATTATGCCCAAAACGAAATTAAACTCAAAATAAGCCCCGTAGGGGTATTTTGGTCATTTAAAAGGTAATAAAAGAGATTAAATATTAATCTGAGGTTTAGGTCTGATATAATCAGTACAAATACTTAATTTAATAAGTTATATCAGTAGGGTATTGCATATATGTGAAATTTATCATTTATAACCAAACTATGCACCGAGGGGGCATTTTGGTAATTTCACATATGCTTTAAAGGTCAAATCTAGAAATCTGAGTTTAAAACTTTTTCCTACTGTTAAAGAATAAAAATTTACTAAAAAGTATTAAGTCTTATATGTTTAAAATAGTTTTAACTTATACTATGTGTTTTAAACGTGTAAAAAGTCGCTTTTATGCGATTTTCGGGTTATATAAGAAAAGCTGATATTTTTATCATTCCAGTAGGCTTAAAATATTTTATTTATCATATAAAATCAGTAGCAAAAAGTTTGGTATCAAAATGTTATGTAAAACTCATTTTATTAGTAAAAAGGGTATAATCGACAATTACCGAATTAAAGCAAGAACCCTATGTTATGCTCAGCCTAAAAATAAATAAAAATCTTCAAAATATTATATTACATCAGTGGGTAAAAAGATTGGTGTCAAAATTTGGGTTTAGATAAGCTATATGCTAATAATGCCGTTTAATTAATAAAAAGCTTTCAATTTACGCTATTGAGCATAACTCCTAATCTGGACCTCAAACTGATGTTAAATTTTTAGGACAAGTTTATAAGTCAGTAACAAAGATTATTGTCCTCTAACATTTTCAAAAATCTCATTTTAAGGTCAAAAGGCATAATGGTCAACATTGAGGCATATAACGGAAACATGCAAATTAATCGGATAAATTAGGAACCAAGTTGTATAATCACAAAGGGTTATACTAACATATAACCTGGTCCTAATGGAACTCTAAGGCATGTCTAAACTAAGCTAAATCGGGTCAGAACTGAAAGTCAAAGCAAAAGTCTACTTGTGCGACTTTCGGTTTCGAACCGAGCCTAAACTCAAAATTGCCGGGTTGAACATGCTTAGACATGTTCTTACATTAATTACCAAGTTATATGAGTGATAAAAGAGGTTTCATGGCTTCTACATTGTTAATTATGTGTTTATTTGATATTAGCTTTCTGTTGACTTTTTACAATTAAGTTTGACCCGACAATTGACCTAGTTAGAGTGGGAATCAGAGGGTGCCCTTTTAAGGGTTTATTACCCACATAATTACCAACTCATAGCCACTTTCAATTCGAAAAATGACTGGACCATTAGTGATTAATCACTAAGTCAAACCTTAATTACGACGGTTTTGACTTTAGGTCATTAAACTAATAAAACACGATTTAGAGAGGTTAAGGAAGCTTACTGAAGTACTTAGCACGATTTAGAAGCTTAGTGAATCTTGCTTGAGGTCTAGAGAGCTCCAGAAATTCAGTTTGAATGATTTTCTAAGTGCATGCAAAAATGTTGCAACCAAGAGTTCTTATATAGGACTTTAAATTGCATAAGATCCTTACAACAAAGTCTACACATGATCCCTGATGCATTACATGTGTCCCTATGCATGAAAAACCGTTGGTGCAGCCCCTAGGATCGAAAACAAGCTTTGTAAGGCGGTGTGACAGGCTGAAACAGGCACCTGTGCATGTTTTCTGCACCTGCAGGTCTCAGGCGGCCTGCGTAAGACCTAGACAAGGTCTATGCGGCCGGTATGAATGCCAGGCTCCGGTCACAAGTTTATCAGAATTGCAATTTTGGTCCCTGGTCCTTCTAATAGTTGTTTTAACTTGTTTTATTGCACTTTTAACCCTCATACTTGACTTTTAAGGACTCCAAATCATAAACAAACTTCGTTAAGTCCCCGGTTAGTTTTACGATCACCCGAAAAGTCCTAAATTTCAACGTTGACGCTTTTAACCCCTCACTTACGAATGTTAGCGTATCTTTCTCATACGTTATCGAAACCTTGTGAAATTTTTATCACTTATTCTAGTGAGCATAATTAACCGTTACAAAGCTTCAGGTTCGCTAAAAGGTCACTCAGAGGTATCAATTAAACATGTTGACACATTTAACCCTTGCGGTTTGTAAACTTTCACTTTCTTCCACAAACGGCTTCATATGATTCATAATTCATTCGTTTAAGGGTATAAACATCGTGTAGGGTTGTTGAAAGGTATAATTATCCAATGTTGACACTTTGAATCCTTTTACACACATACTTTCTTTGTTTGTCAACTTTAGTCCCTCATATTTAATCCATTACACGTTTAAAGCTCATGACACGTGTCTTCATTATATTAGTCATGTTTTTACGAGTTGTTACATCCTCTCCCCGTTAAAAGAAGTCTTGACCTTGAGATTACTGAAATAAATGAAGGTACTTCTCTTTCATTGTGGACTCTACCTCCCACGTGTACTCGGGACCTCTACGGGCATCCCATTTAACTTTTACGATTGGCACGTGCTTCTTTCGAAGCTTCTTAACCTGTCGATCCTCGATTGACAAAGGTTTTTCAACAAATTTCAGGCTCTCATCTATATGCACATCCGTATGTGGCATGACTAGTGACTCATCAGCTAGACATTTCTTCAGATTGCAGATGTGGAACACATTATGAATACCACTGAGCTCTTCAGGCAGGTTTAACTTGTAAGCCACTGTTCCGACACATTCGATGATCTCGAATGGTCCTATGTATCGTGCGCTTAACTTTCCTTTCTTGCCAAAACGCATCACCCCTTTCCAGGGTGACACCTTCAGAAGAACCTTGTCACCTACCTCGAACTTCAGAGGTTTACGCCTTTTATCTGCGCAGCTTTTCTGCCTATCTCTAACAGTTTTGAGATGATCATGAATCTACATGATCTTATCCATCGTCTCTAGGACTATATCAGGTCCTGTTAATTGGACATCTCCAACTTTCGCCCAGCAAACTGGCGTCCTGCACTTCCTTCCATATAAAGCTTCAAAAGGTGCAACTTGGATGCTTTAATGGTAGCTATTATTATATGAAAATTCAATCAGTGGAAGATGATCATCCCAACTTCCTCCTAAGTCAATAACACAAGCTCGTAGCATATCCTCGAGTGTCTGAATAGTACGTTCACTTTGACCATCCGTCTGAGGATGATATGCAATGCTGAAATTTAATCGAGTGTCTAGGGATTGCTGAAAACTTTTCCAAAAATGCGATGTATACCTCGTATCCCTATCAGAGATGATAGATATTGGCACTCCGTGAAGAGATACAATCTTGTCCACGTACAGCTGAGCTAACTTATCTGAGCTGTGTGTTTCCTTAATAGGTAAGAAGTGAGCTGACTTAGTCAATCTATCCACTATAACCCAAATAGTATTATTTCCTCGCTTTGTCCTCGGTAACTTGGTGATAAAATCCATAGTTACCATTTCCCACTTCCAGGTGGGAAGTTCAGGATGTTGCAGCAAACCTGACGGCTTTTGGTGTTCGGCTTTAACTTACGCGCATGTCAAACATTTGGCTACATAAGTGGCTATAGATTTCTTCAAACCTATCCACCAGTAATTTGCCTTTAAATCCTGGTACATCTTGTCGCTTCCAGGATGAACTGAGTATTTAGAGCTATGGGCTTCTTGAAGAATCACTTCTCGCAGACCACCATAAATTGGAACTCATATTCGTCCATTCAATCTTAGAATTCCATCCCTGCCATAGGACAGTTGATCAGCGGTCACACCCAACTTTTCATTTGGGAAGTTAGCTTCTAACACAGCCTCCTTCTGAGCGGCTAGCAATCTTTCATTCAAGCTGCTTCTCAATTCAATGCTCTTGGCATTGATCCTAATGGGCTTAACTCTTTCCTTCATGCTCAAAGCATGGACGACTACATTCGCCTTGCCTGGATGGTATCGGATTTCACAATCATAGTCATTTAAAGTCTCCATCCATCGACGTTGTCACATGTTTAAGTCCTTCTAATTAAACAGATGTTGAAGGCTCTTGTGATCAGAATAGATCACACACTTAGTTCCGTACAGGTAATGCCTCCAAAGCTTCAGTGCAAATACAACGGCACCCAATTCCAAGTCGTGGGTGGTGTAATTCTTCTTGTGCACCTTTAATTGTCGGGAAGCATAAGCAATAACTTTGCCCTTCTGCATAAGCACACATCCCATGCCTGTGTGCGATGCGTCGCAATAAACCACAAATTCTTCGATCCCTTCTAGCAGTGTCAACACTGGCGCATTGCTTAACTTTTGCTTAAGGATATCAAAGGATTCATGTTGCTTAGGACCCCAATCAAACTTGATATTCTTGCGAGTCAGCGAAGTCAGGGGTGCAGTAATCCTTGAGAAGTTTTCAATAAAATGCCTATAGTATCCTGCCAAACCCAAGAAGCTACGAATCTCTGTGGGCGTCTTCGGTTCTTGCCAATTCATGATAGCTTCAATCTTAGCGGGATCCACCTGGATACCACGCTCGCTAACCACATGTCCAAGGAATTGGACTTTACGAAGCCAAAACTCGCATTTTGAAAACTTGGCGTAGAGCTTCTCTTACTGAAGTAGTTTCAGAATACATCGAAGGTGCTTTCCGTGATCAGCCTGGTTCTTTGAATAAATAAGGATGTCGTCAATGAAGACGATGACAAACTTGTCCAAGTAGGGTTTGCAAACGCGATTCACGAGGTCCATAAACGCTGCTGGTGCATTAGTGAGCCCGAAAGGCATCACCAAGAACTCATAGTGACCATAACGAGTCCTAAATGCAGTCTTGTGCACATCTTCATCTCTAACCTTCAGCTGATGATAACCTGATCTCAAGTCAATCTTGGAGAAATAACTTGCTCCTTGTAGTTAATCGAACAGATCGTCGATCCTGGGCAATGGATATCTATTCTTGATTGTGACCTTGTTTAGCTCGCGGTAATCGATGCATAGACGCATCGATCCATCCTTCTTCTTTACAAACATGATTGGTGCTCCCCAAGGAGATGAACTAGGTCTAATAAATCCCTTCGCCAATAAATCATCTAGTTGAGTCCTTAACTCCTTCATCTCAGTCGGTGCTAACCTGTAAAGTGCTCTTGCAACTGGCGCTGCTCCAGGAATAATGTCGATTCTGAACTCCACTTGCCTATCTGGGGGTAACCCAGGTAGTTCTTCAGGGAATACTTCTGAATATTCAGAAATGACAGGGATGTCTCCAATCTTGGGTTTCGGTTCGTCAATAGTTACCTGTGCCATGTAAATGACACAACCCTTCTTCAAACATCTTGACGCCTTAAGCATAGATACTTGCTTAGGCAACCCATACTGAGTGTCTTCCTGTATGGTAAGTGGCTCACCATACGGAGTCTTGGTCACCACTTGTTTCTTGTCACAAACAATCTGGGCTTGGTTATGAGATAACCAATCCATGCCTATTACTATGTTGAAACCAGCTAATTTCAAAGGAAGCAAGGATAACAGAAAGGAGTGGTTCCTAATGGATATGAAACATCCATCTAATACGGTTGAAGCAGTTTCTATGGTACCATCGGCCAATTCTACTTCATATTTTATGCTTAGGGTTCTAACAGACAGATTTAACAACTTACAAAACTTATCATGACAAATGACTTATCTGCACCCGAATCAAATAATACCCTTGCATAAACATCATTGATAAGAAAAGTACCTGTTATCACGTTGTCATTCTGAATGGCTTCTTGTGCATTCATCTGAAAGACCCTAGCATTGGTCTTCTTGCCTTCCTCGGCTTTCTTGGCATACTTTGGGCAATTTGTCTTAATATGCCCTTTCTCGTTACAGTTGTAACAAGTTGCATCCTTTATCTTCTTGCAATCCAAAGTCTTATGTTCTTTGGATTTGCATATCCCACATGCAATAGGCTTTGACTGCGACTTTCATTCAAATCTGCCTTTTCCAAAATGACGCTTCTGGCAGGTTTTGCATTTAGGCTTCTCATCTGCCTGCTGGTTACCCTTGTTAGACCCAGAATTCTTCTTGTGGTCTGTGTTCCCCTTACGCTTCTTGTCTGAACGTCGTGAGTTATCATCCTCACATTTCTTTTTTCCTTCATTAGAACTCTTAAGCGATCTCAGCCTGACCGCATCCAGAGTAAGGGATAATGACAAATCAGCTGCTGACCTAAAAGTAGCAGGTCGAGATGCCTTCACACTGGCCTTGATCTCCGGGGCTAAACCCCCAATGAAACGGGCTATCCGTTTTGGTTCTGGTGTCACTAAGTATGGAACCAATCGAGACATTGTATTAAAACTTGTAAGGTATGCTTGACAATCCAAATTCTTCATAACTAATGTCAGGAAAACAGTCTCGATCTTCTCAACCTCTTGTTGAGGACAAAAATTTTCCTTGATCAAAGTCACAAATTGATCCCAAGACAGATTGTACAACGGGATCTTTCCAGTAGCTTGGATTAGAGACCTCCACCAAGCTAGTGCCTCTCCTTTAAATGACTGAGATACAAACTTCACAACATCCATATCAGCGTAATCACTGGTATCAACCACGGTATCCATCTCGTCTAGCCACGTCATGCAGTCAATAGCTCCTTTTTCCCCAGTGAAATCCCTGGGTTTGCAGGAAATGAAATACTTATAGGAGCAGGTCTTTGCACGTGGCTCTTGGTCAAATACAATCTTCTTAGACGGAACACTATGCTGATTTGAGGAGTGTCGGTCATCATCCTTCTTTGACTCATGATGTTTAGAGGGTGGCTTACTATGAGCCTTAGAGTGAGTCTTAGGGTGTGATTTAGAATGAGGTGCAGACATGGTCTTGCTTTAAGTACCATTTGATTCATGTTCTCGTCTGTCTAGAGCTCGAGTAACGACATTATCTATTAATGCCTGCAGTTCTGCACCAGCTATGTTGATTCTGGTTGTATCATGATTCTCTCTTGGATGACTGTTGATTTCTTCAGATTCTGCCATGTAGCCAGATTGCTACATTAAATGATGACAATGGTTTATTTAGAGGATTTATAACAGAATTGTCATCTTGATAATTTATTAACCATGGGATTAATAAACCATATTGGTTAATTTGATAAATATATTCATTCAGGATTTTTCATTATAATAATCCTCAGTTATAATTAAAATATAATAATGGCACAAAAGGCCAAGTCACTGGGACAAATTTAAATTATAAGCCAAGATCTTGTAGGATCGAGGTATTGAGGCTTGAATCATAGTTCATTGCCTTTTCTTGACAGGGAGTCCTAGACTACAACTGTCTTTAGTCTCAAAGGACATTAATTATGGCCCGTAGGTACTTCATCACTAATGGATGATTATATAAATTAGAGACAGGGATTGGAAGAATCCAATAATAGGATGACTTATGTGATTTTATCGAATCACATTTGCCAGGAGTGTTAACATGTTTCCAGATGTTAACAAGAATTTGAATCTTAATAAAGAACTACCATCATGGCCCTGTCTTAATATGACACATGGACTAGGTGTTGCCTTTAAGATTTATTTAATATAATGGCAGATAAGTCTTTTAAAAGGAATGATATTTTATTTTATTTCATATATTATTTTCATTCATATAATGATAATTGAAATTTTAAATTTAACACATTCCATAATTAAATAAAAAGAGTACATAAATGCCCTAAACGGGACTTTAACAGAAACAACTTGCCCACGTAGGGGCTAAACTGGAAATACAAGTCCTCGTAGGGACTGAATACAGAAATCGATGTCCATGCAGGGACTTGATTGAAACAAGGAAATTACAATACAAATAAATAAATAAGGAATCTTCAAAAATCCCTCTTGCTCTTCCCCTTGATTAAACTTGCCAAGCCTTTAAGAAAACCCCGGTGGCTTCTACGCTCTTCTCGAACCTCCCGCTCCACCTGGCTCAACCTTTGAAGAATCTCATGTTGTTGTGGCGGCTGGATTTGCGGTGGCTGCGGCTGCTACGGCTGGAGAGGTTGAGGAGGTGGCGGGTATTGATACCTATAGGTCGGGTATCCAGTCGTCCAGGGACCTCCATAAGGCCCTTCAGGATGAAGAGCATTGTAGTTTGCCGCTACCAGGTAAGGGTCAACTTCAGCATAGTTGTTGTTAGTATGGGCCGGCTGCTCAAAAGGGTTATACGCCGCTGCACCGGCGTATGAAGGTATTGGGTTATCATAACCCACTGGTGGCGGTGCGATTGGCGCAAAGTTTACCTCGGAAACGGGGTTTGAATGCCCACCCATCTGTGGGTCTTCATATAGTGGCGGGTAATGACTGCCACTTGAATGCTGAGGGGTGCTGAAATGGAATCCCCCTCGCACGGACATCCGTGCTCCCGATCTCCTACGCCTCGGTGGCTCCGGAGGCGGCTACTGCTCTGGCGGCAGTGGTGGCAGTGGAGTGACCGCTACAAAACGTGAATCCTCCGAGGGATCCTGCTGTTGCTGCTGTTGAGGTGCTGAGTGGTAGGAGGGAGTAAACACCCAATCGTATTAGGCAAACCTCGCCTCATAGCTATCTGGACCACGATAAGGTGATACATGAAAGAACGACGCATCCGAAATCTTGATGGGGTGAGTAGGTGTCTCGGACGGTGGCTCGACAGGGTCGGTATCTTCATCTATTTCCATGTCTTGAGCCTCAGGGAAATGGTCTTCGGGGCCCAATGGGTTATGACCCATTGGTTCTTCAATCTGATTTGTCAGGTTAATTCGGCTCTGGAAAAATGGGGTTGGGTCTTGAAACGCGCGGTGTGATCCCGACCGCTGTAGTGGAAGAGAAGAGTGGTGCGAATCGTTGGGCTTGTTCTCCGATTGCGGCCCAAATGAATGATGGTAGGAGGGTGACGAACTTAGCGAGACAGATCGCCTCGCAGGCTCCAGATATGTCCTCCAATCCTCTTGAGGACTTGTGCGTGTTGCAGACGGAGTTCGCCGGGGGGAAGGTCCGACCTCATGGTCGTGGCTTGTAAATGGTGGCTTGCCTCGTCCTCTTCTGAACCTTGGGGGCATTTTGTTGAACCTGCCAAAGTAAACAAAAGAGACAACAAAGAAAAAAAAGAGCAAAATAAAATAAATTAGGATTAGTCCTAAGTTCTTTGTCTAGACTCGGAAGTCGAGGAATGTGCAAACTGTGTCATTGAGATTAAACACAAAAGGCTAGTGTTTAATTCACTCAACTTTAGCTCTGATACCAACCTGTCACACCCCAATATTTCCACGTAATACCGGTGGGCCCGGTGGGGAGTATCGTGACGTAGTTGATATCATCATAGACAATTTATCACAGTTTAATACACGGCGGAAGTCGAAAGATAAAATCATTACAAACCGAATGAAAGTAATATCAATTATTACAAAAACGGTTGTAAAGGATCCACAAGCAGATCAAAGATAAGAAGGAACATTGTTCAACAGATTGATAAACATCTAAGCTTGCAAGACTCTTTATTGATGCTAGGAGTAGCCAGCCTATTCCGTCTAGTAGCTGCACTTAGCCTTTTTTGGAAAATACGTCAGTTTACACTGGTAAATACAATTAACCGACTCATTTTGAAAATGTTTAAGAAAATTGATTTGAATGCACAAGGCACAAAATATCTTTTATAACTTGAGATAATTATTTAAAAATAAACTTGTTAAAGAATTATGACGGGTGGTCCATAGGACAAATCTTAAGTGTGTTAAAAGACGAGTGAATCCCTCATTTGATCATGTAATTGTCTTGAATTAGATAACTACGGTTGCTTGTGTTTCAGGTACATTTAGAGCTTAAAAGTATGGAAATAAAGCTTCGAATAGACACGACTGGATTGTAGATTGAAAGACGGAGAATAAATGAAAAAAATAAAATTTTGGAATTGAAGAATTAATAAGATAACATGATAGAGGATGAAATTACGAGAACGTAGGCGAAAACGGTGAAGAAAACGGAGTTGAAATGAGAAAGTTATGAAGAAAACAAAAATTGATTGCTGAAGCCTACCGTAACTTAAAGTGGTACCGTAATTTACGGTAGACTCTGACAAAAATTGATGCCGTAACTCAGTTTAACTCCACCGTAAACCATTTTAAGCCACCGTAACTTACGGTAGTACCGTAATTACGGTGGAGGCCAGCGTGGAACTTGTAACTCCCTCATTTAAGGTTGTTTATGGTGCCTTTTCATCATCTAATCATTCCCATTCGTTTTGTAACTCCTAAGGGGCGAATTTGGGGTGTTCTTGAGTGATCTAAACATGAAGACTTTGTTTTTGATTCCAATGGACAAAGGTTCAATTGTGATGATGGTTCATAACACTATGAGCGGCTAGGTTTGCTTGGTGATCGTCTCGGATGTAAGGTTTTATTTGTGACAATTATGTTTGTTCTTTAATTTCTGGAATATTAGACTGTGCATGTGTTGTTAGTTTATTATGGTGTTTGATTGGTTGTTTGTAAATTGTTGATGTATGTTTGATCATAGTTCTAAACCATACGTTCTTGGTGCCGTTGGCAATCGAGATATCATGGGAGGGATTAGGGTTGGATATGTGTTGATTGGTCATCGGGTAACAACCTCGCGTTCTAGGAATCCGAGTACTTAGTTCCCTTTCATCACAAACAATTGATCTTACATGAGCCATGTCTATGTGGTTCTTTCCAGTTGAACATGAACGTTAGTTGTCCCTTAAAACCTGAAACTCGGGATGATCACTATCCGCTTATCTTGTTACAAAACTTAACCTTGATTTGTAATCTAATTTAGTTTAATTTAGTTAATTAAAACCAATCAACCCAAACATTGAAATTTATTTTTCTTTCAATTTAGTTTACTTTAGTGAAGTTAGACATACATCGAGATAGCACATATTCCACAAACTCCCTGTGTTCGATACCCACTTACCGCTAGCTAATTAGTTGTAATTGGATTAAATTTGATTGTGACCGCGACATCACGTCAAATTACATGTTTATTATACGTTCAGTAGCCCGGGCTGAAAACCAGGTTAAAGATTAATAGACACACCACATAATATATCCCACGGCGAGTTATTCTCGAACAGGTGGGTATATTATTTTTACATACGCACCGGCAGGTGTATGCCTACACCCCGTGCTTAAGTCGTTGCCATTTCAATGAATGAGCCGAGGATATCCAGGACATGGTCATTAACCCCCCAAAGGCTTAAAACAAACAAAACAGATTAAACGGGTCATCTCAATAAATTAACCTTCATATGATTAAAAATTCAATGCCCGACCAAGCGGTATTTTATATACCGTACCCCAAGCCCGTATAAGGGAAAATAAGTTAAAGGTATTTACCTTAGCAAATTATTCAAATTTATCCTAGCCGTACAAATCAGCAAGTGCAAAGTATCTTTTACTGGTCTCCTAAATCTGGAACGAAGGTTTTAATTAACCTATTAGATTCCTAACGGGTCTTAATTAAGCCTAAACTTAGTCCGGTTAGTTTTAAAGAAAGGTATACGGTTCACAACACATGATTAAGCGAAGACCGGATTAGAATGTGGTTTAGACCCGACAAGTTTGAAGACTTGTATAATATGGGTAAACTAAACACATTCTGGATTTTGAGATAAAAATGATAAGGTTTGACCCGTTTCTGTCAATTTATGCAAACTAGTCACATAAACTGTACCGAACGCGAAAAATGCATAACGGGTAAACAAATGAGTCATCAACAGGTTTCCTAAGTTAATATGCCTTAAATATGTTGTGATATCAGTAGGATATCTTTCATTATGCCCAAAACGAAATTAAACTCAAAATAAGCCCCGTAGGGGTATTTTGGTCATTTAAAAGGTTATAAAAGAGATTAAATATTAATCTGAGGTTCAGGTCTGATATAATCAGTACAAATACTTAATTTACTAAGTTATATCAGTAGGGTATTGCATATATGTGAAATTTATCATTTATAACCAAACTATGCACTGAGGGGGCATTTTGGTAATTTCACATAAGCTTTAAAGGTCAAATCTGGAAATCTGAGCTTAAAACTTTTGCTTACTGATAAAGTATTAAAATTTACTAAAAACATCAGTAGGTATTAAGTCTTATATTTTTAAAATAGTTTTAACTTATACTATGCGTTTTAAACGCGTAAAAAGTCGCTTTTAAGCGATTTTCGGGTTATATAAGAAAAGCTGATATTTTTATCATTCCAGAAGGCTTAAAATATTTTATTTATCATATAAAATTAGTAGCAAAAAGTTTGCTATCAAAATGTTATGTAAAACTCATTTTATTAGTAAAAAGGGTATAAACGACAATTACCGAATTGTAAGATCGTTTTCAGACCCAAACGAGTCGATCAGAAGAGTAATTCACCAATACAAGAGGCGGAAACTATTGTATCAGTGCTATTTCAGCCGTATTCACTTTAAACTGTTGATTTTATTGATATAAAAGCCTTTTACAATCACGACGACACTTCGGCAGCACTTCGTTGCAAACCGGAAGACTAAGCTAATGATTTCGCTCCAGACTAACCTATATATAGACTTCCTTATTCCGCTTGAACACGTTTCAAGCGGAATCACAATGTTAAACTCAAGCGAAATCATAACTAATACTCTCGAGTGGAATCAGACTAATATGAGGTTTCGCTTGAAATGACAAGATGTCATTTCAAGCGGAATCACTCCTAAAAACCATTTTCTTGGATTCCGAGCCCTAAACTAGCTATTTCTATACAAGACTCGATACATGACAAAGTCAACAGACGGATGCACCAACAAACTCCCCCTAGGATGTTGACGGAGTCTTCAGTGTCGAGTCATCGGTTGTCAAACCTTCAGTCTTTATTAGTCTTCGTGCTTCTCTTCGAAGTATTCTCCATTGTAAGCATCCTTACTCAATCTTTCTCTTGATGTCTTCAGACTCCCCCTCTCAATCTACTGGGATCGTAGTCTGGAAATAACAGGTTCAAGATCGTTGCCTAGCTCTTATCCTGCATAAATCACTACCCAACACATAAGTTTCTCCAAAGTTTAAATCTTTTAAAAACTTAGAAACCAATTTCAAAAAATATTCAAAAATGATTTATTCTTTGAAAATCATTTGAAAAATACAATCATTTTCACACACTCTTTATCCAAACCTGTTCTTCATGTCTAGCACTTGGAATTTTCGAAACTCAGCTTTTCTACATCAGATGTCAAAAATCTTTTTGAATTTTTCAAAAATTTATGCTAAAACACACTAAAATGTTTTTGGATTTTTGAATGAATATAAATGCGGTAAAGAAAATATTTACAGACAATCTTTTTATGAGTTTGTACAAGAGGATCATATCAGCTTTTGAGACAAATCACTAACATCGTTAAGCTTGATTTCATTTTAAGTTCGAAACAATTCACCTAGATTGCCAGTATATTGATCCACTTAAATTTTCACACAAATTTCAACTGTTCCGAGATACTAGATTAATGTCTTAAGAACTTAAACTTATTCGCATGTCCCACCACTTGAATATACTCCCGTATCCAGATCCCAATATTCAGTCTTACAGGTGACTATACCACAGATGATATCTGTAAAGGGGTTAGATGCGAAACCGTGAGAGCTCACGTCAGAACTTCCGTTCAGCAGAGAGATGACGGCTCGACTTTAGGTGTGTCCCCTTTAGAGGATCTTTTCTTCAACAGCAATGATTATCAATTTTATTGTTTCATCATTTTTTATTAGGGCTGTGCTATGTTTCAAGCATTTGCAGAAAGTATTATGAGGGGACTAGGTCAGAATTTCCATTCAGCAGAAGTCCCGGGATAATACCCCAGATATCACTGAGTATAAAGACCTAATATCTCAGAAAGAGGGATCTTTCAAACAAGATTTCGGGGGTTACCCATATATCCAATAAATGTTCCCCACGAGATAAGCAAGTTTGAAATTTAGGTTTATATCTCGTCACAATCTACTAAATGTGTAAAAACCTACTGACACATCCACAGTGAGATTGTTTATAACATTTTTAACTTTACATTTCTTTAGCATGTTGTGATAGTCCACTGATGTACTATCATTTCCTCTTTTATGCAACAAAAACTCATTTTTCATTTTATCATGTTTTTGTCTTTTTCAAATTTTCTAATGTTTTTGGATTTTCTGAAATTTTTAAATTTGTACTCCCCCTAAAATTCAAACACATTTAAAAGAAATTTGAAAACAAACTGTACAAGAACATGACAACATGATATGAATCGCCTCAATTCTCCATCCACTTGGCATAAACAATCAGAACTCCCCTTCACAACAAACTATTTTCCCATTATGATTTCAAAACACTTAAGTTTGTTTTAATCAAAATGGTTTTTCCGGAAAATAAGTTTTGTTGATTTTACTATTAGAAGGAAATGGGGTAATATCATCACATTGTTTACCAATCTTTTGAATGAAGGTTAGATCAAGTTCAACTTAATGACCTTGATTAACCTCTTGTAAGATCAACAGCCAAACACTTGTAAACATGCTTTTCAACCAATTATCACTTGTTGGATGAATTCTCAAGATGCCGATTCCTACTTCACACTTACCAACCTGGGAGTTCCGGCAATTCACACTTCTCAATTTAAAATTTCCAAAAATATTTTTAAGAAAGATGCCGATTCATGCTCCGCGATTACCAACTTGGGAGCTCCGGCAAGTCAGGTTTCTATTCAACGAAGAATATATCCACCCAAGCCTGACCAGCCTTGGGGGTAACTTGTTCAGTCTCATTCGGGGTTCCATCTTTCCTATTTGATTGATAAAACTCCTTTACCCCTTTAGCCTTCCCCTCAATCATTTTTCCAAAAATATTTTTCACTGCGGGGTTAAAGGATTTTTCAATATCCAATTCTTTCTTTTTAGAGAAAAATTAGTTTGAAATTTCAACTTTCCTAACTTTCTTTTTAAAATTTTCAGCATTTAACGGTGGAAAATTTTCATCATTCACTGGCGGAACTTTCTTTTCTTCTTTTACAACAACATTCTGCTCCCATATTTGGTTGTTAAGTTTCTCCTTCTTTTTGAAAACATTTTTTGAATATTCACCAACTTCATAAATTGAATTTTCAAAAACTTTAAGTTTGTTTGTTGGTGGTTCGATTTTCTCAACAATCTTTTCTTTCAGTTTCTCAGAAACTTCCTGTTTTGGTTTGAATGTTTTCGGACAATTCCTAGCAATGTGACCAGCAGATTTGCACTGAAAACAGGTTCTCGTTTCTATTTTTTTCTGAGTAACACTCTTCTTCAATTCCTCTTGCTTCTTGGAAAGGAATTCTTGATTTGTCTGCTTCCTGAATGCTTGCTCTTTCTCATCCTCTGAAGATTTTCCTGAAACAAACACAGTTTTTGGTTTATAAACTTTTTCATATTTATGATTTTTCGATTGATTAAAACCAAGACCTTTCCTTTTGAAATTACCATTATGGTTTGGTTTCTTTTGGAAACTATAACCACAATTGTAACCCATTTTCTTAATTCTTTGTTGATCTCTTGAAGTGTATTGTTTAGGTTTTCCAGAAAGATTTAAATCTTTTATTTCGGAAATATTAATTTATGTGATTTTGAAAACCTTTTTAATCATTTCTATTTTAACACTTCTTATTGGAAAAATTTCATCACAATATAATTT
Source organism: Helianthus annuus (assembly GCF_002127325.2). NCBI lineage: Eukaryota > Viridiplantae > Streptophyta > Magnoliopsida > Asterales > Asteraceae > Helianthus > Helianthus annuus. Next base: position 91,866,920 of record NC_035435.2, on the reverse strand, counting down.
GTCAGAATCTTTCAAAGTATATGCTACTTTGACCGGTTCGTCATTCAAATTAGATTTTGATAACAAAAATTCCTTATCATAAACCCGTTTGTTCTTTTTTATTGTTGATTTTGATGTGTCAGATTCAGACTTTGACTTGGATTTGGACTCCATCTTAGACTCCTCTATGTCATCTTTATTCAACACCCGATCGACCACACTTTTTATCAACTCGGACTCATGATCAGTGTCGGACGATGTGAACGTAACATCAATATTTTTTGGAAAATTATCTGACGACCCAGACTCCCACTATAAGTTTGTTGCCTTTTTGACTCTTTCGGAATTTGGATTTCGAGGAGAATATCCATTTTCGACCGGGGGCGGACATCTATTGTAGACAACACTTGGTTTCTTAACAGAAATTTCCACTTCATCCTCTTCTTTTGTCTTGGACTTCTTGTCTTCCAAAGTCTTCTCTTCCTCGAACGTCTTCGTTCTTTCCACAATAGGATAAATCCTGTCAACAACAAAAGTAGAACATGAGTAACTTTTCAATAGATTGTTAACTCTTTCAGTTTCAATTCTTTGTGTTGCCAACTTCAATTCAAGCTCAGCAAACTTCTCTGTGTAATAGTTGATGTTGTCAAGCTGTCTCATGTATGCTCCTTTGAGTGTATTCATAGCTACAGCTTGTTCACTACTTGACTCGTTGTACTTGTTCATTTCTCTGTTCAAGGTATCATATGATTCTTTCAGCCTTTTTATGTTGTGTAGCAGCTCATTGTTTTGCTTGATCAAAGAATCATAATTCATGCACTTCTCAGAAACCTTGACTTCCTCAGCATCTATTTTGATTTCAAACTCTGGAACTTCTTTGACTGTTCTCACTTGAACTTCTACTGCTCCTTTCTTCTTCTCGGCTTCAGCTTTTCTCCTTTCCTCTTCTTCTTCTTCTTCTTCTTCATATCTTTTCCATTTCTCCTCTTCAGCTTCCCTAATTCTTCTGTATTTTTCTGCCCAATATACATCAGAAGCATTAGCAATAAAAGCTTTGGCGTTTAACATCTCTTTTTCCATGAATTCTTTGTCTAGGCAATAGTTGTTCCAACTAAAACCTTCTGGCAATTTTTCATCTTCTTGATCTGCCAAGCATACTTTGCTATCTTTTGGAATGTATTTATCCCAACGAAAATCACTATCCTTGCCCTGATTAACCAGACATGCTCTCTTTGAGTCTTTAATTTCTTTTCTACCATGTGCAGTTTGTGCCTGTTGTTGTTGATGTGGCTGATGTGTAACTTGATGATAAATCGCCTTTTTGTAGTAATCGTTGTTTCCGAAAGGATTTTGAGCTCCACTCGCTTCGCGATTTGTGCACTCCCTTTTGAAATGCCCCTTTTCCCTGCAACGAAAATAAGTAACTTTAGACTTATCAAAACCTAAAGTTGAAACATGTGCCTCGCGAAAATCATCTCTGCCTATGATTTGTTTGAACTTTTCAGCCCGTCTCAACACACTAGCCATGCACCATTTAATATGCATCAATTTCATCTCCTCTGAATCAATTTGATCATAATCCTCCTTCGTGAGCATTGGATTCCCGATCCTCCCTGCAACTAAGCCTCCATATGATTTAAGCACTATCACCAACAAAGACATGTGACTTTTAGCAACTTCCTCAGTATAACTTTCATCATTCTCAAGTTTTAAAGCAATGTTGCATTGAAGAACTTTGCCACTCTTTGTTGTAGAAAACTGTGGATCAAATGTTGGAAATGAAGAAAATCCTGTTGTGCTGCTTGATCCCTGAGATGAACTTTCAGAAGAACCTTTCGCATTAAAAGCAGTTTCAACCTTTGGGGAGAAATTTGTCTTTTCACTAACACCACTTTTAAAATACAAGCCAATGTCTTGTTCTCCATCATAGTTCTTCATCCTGGCAATCTTTCTTTGTTCCATCTCTTGAGCTTCAAGATGTTTAATAAACTCACCCAGTGTTAACTTTTTATATTCTTTTCTGTTGTTTCTCAACATCATCAGATACGTTCCCCAAATATCATGTGGTAACGCATCTTCAAGTTTCTCAATCAGCTCATTTGTATCCTTTTTTATGCCCAATTTGGTCATATTTCTCACCAAGTTACAATATCTTTCAATAATTTGCTTGGTGTTTTCTGATTTCAAACCACGAAATAAATCAAATTCTTTCTTCATGAGTAACATCTTGTTCTTGAGCATATCATCACTTCCCAGAAATTTTGCTTCCAATTCATTCCAGATCGAATAAGCACTTCCATCATGTTGAAGCAGAATCAAAATGTCTTTTTAATCGCTTGCTGTAACAGACTCACCATCAATTTCTCATCTCTATACTTCTTTTTCTCATCAGCACTCATTTCTCTGATTGGCATTATCTGATTACCGTTCTTTGTTGGCCTTTCATACGGAATTTTAGTATGTTCCCATGCATCCAAGTGATAAGCTTCAACCTAGTTGCCAAAACGTTCAGACCAACCGTTATAATCATCAATATCCAAAAGCTTAGGCGGTTTTTGTGAAGTCCCCGTTTCATTTTCAAGCAATGTAGTCTGAGTAATGTTCATTGGACCAGCAAAGGCATTATAAAACTCGTTATCCATGATTCGGTTTTCAAAAGTTCACAATCTTCAAATTTCAAGCAAAACCCTCCTTTCAAGCGAAATCAACAATAACTCACTTTCAAGCGAGACCTACTTTTGAAGCGGAATCAACAAAGTAAGTTCAAGCGGAATCAACCTTTGAAACGAAGTCACCAAGTTCTTTCAAGCGGAACAGCCAAAATCTCAAGCGGAATCTCGGTTTCAAGCAGGATCAGATGAAATTTTCAAGCGAAATCAATGTTTTTAAGCGGAACCAAGTGCTGATTTCAAGCGAAATCACAGTGACGTCATCATTTCGAACATGATTTCAAGCGGAATAGTAAAAATATCAAGTTTTACTTCGATTTTAATTCTAAAACATTCAAGGATTTATCAAAACATGATTGCGCGTGATCTGTGAAAATTTGAGCCAATTTTACCTTGAAAAAATTTTCAATTTTGAAGAAGAAGATGTAGAAAACAGAAAATACAGCTGAAATGGCAAGAACTCTTCCTCCTGAGCTCTGATACCACTTGTAGGATCGTTTTCAGACCCAAACGAGTCGATCAGAAGAGTAATTCACCAATACAAGAGGCGGAAACTAATGTATCAGTGTTATTTCAGTCGTATTCACTTTAAACTGTCGATTTTATTGATATAAAAGCCTTTTACAATCACGACGACACTTCGGCAGCACTTCGTTGCAAACCGGAAGACTAAGCTAATGATTTCGCTCCAGACTAACCTATATATAGACTTCCTTATTCCGCTTGAACACGTTTCAAGCGGAATCACAATGGTAAACTCAAGCGAAATCATAACTAATACTCTCGAGTGGAATCAGACTAATATGAGGTTTCGCTTGAAATGACAAGATGTCATTTCAAGCGGAATCACTCCTAAAAACCATTTTCTTGGATTCCGAGCCCTAAACTAGCTATTTCTATACAAGACTCGATACATGACAAAGTCAACAGACGGATGCACCAACAAACTCCCCCTCGGATGTTGACGGAGTCTTCAGTGTCGAGTCTTCGGTTGTCAAACCTTCAGTCTTTATTAGTCTTCGTGCTTCTCTTCGAAGTATTCTCCATTGTAAGCATCCTTACTCAATCTTTCTCTTGATGTCTTCAGACTCCCCCTCTCAATCTACTGGGATCGTAGTCTGGAAATAACAGGTTCAAGATCGTTGCCTAGCTCTTATCCTGCATAAATCACTACCCAACACATAAGTTTCTCCAAAGTTTAAATCTTTTAAAAACTTAGAAACCAATTTCAAAAAATATTCAAAAATGATTTATTCTTTGAAAATCATTTGAAAAATACTCTCGAGCGGAATCAGACTAATATGAGGTTTCGCTTGAAATGACAAGATGTCATTTCAAGCGGAATCACTCCTAAAAACCATTTTCTTGGATTCCGAGCCCTAAACTAGCTATTTCTATACAAGACTCGATACAAGACGAAGTCGACAGACGGATGCACCAACAGAATTAAAGCAAGAACCCTATGTTATGCTCAGCCTAAAAATAAATAAAAATCTTCAAAATGTTATATTACATCAGTGGGTAAAAAGATTGGTGTCAAAATTTGGGTTTAGATAGGCTATATGCTAATAATTCCGTTTAATTAATAAAAAGCTTTCAATTTACGCTATTGAGCATAACTCCTAATCTAAACCTCAAACTGATGTCAAATTTTTGGGACAATTTATAAATCAGTAACAAAGATCATTGTCCTCTCACATTTTCAAAAACCTCGTTTTAAGATCAAAAGGGCATAATGGTCAACATTTAGGCATATAACGGAAACATGCAAATAAGTCGGATAAATTAGGAACCAAGTTGTATAATCACAGAGGGTTATACTAACATATAACCTGGTCCTAATGGAACTCTAAGGCATGTCTAAACTAAGCTAAATCGGGTCAGAACTGAAAGTCAAAGCAAAAGTCTACTTTTGCGACTTTCGGTTCCGAACCGAGCCTAAACTCAAAATTGTCGGGTTGAACATGCTTAGACATGTTCTTACATTAATTACCAAGTTATATGAGTGATAAAACAGTTTTCATGGCTTCTACATTGTTAATTAAGTGTTTATTTGAAAATTAGCTTTCTGTTGACTTTTTACAATTAAGTTTGACCCGACAATTGACCTAGTTACAGTGGGAATCAAATGGTGCCCTTTTAAGGGTTTATTACCCACATAATTACCAACTCATAGCCACTTTCAATTCGAAAAAATCAAATGGTGCCCTTTTAAGGGTTTATTACCCACATAATTACCAACTCATAGCCACTTTCAATTCGAAAAATGACTGAACCATTAGTAATTAATCACTAAGTCAAACCTTAATTATGACAGTTTTGACTTTAGGTCATTAAACTAATAAAATACGATTTAGAGAGGTTAAGGAAGCTTACTGAAGTACTTAGCACGATTTAGAAGCTTAGTGAATCTTGCTTGAGGTCCAGAGAGCTCCAGAAATTCAGTTTCAATGATTTTCTAAGTGCATGCAAAAATGTTGCAACCAAGAGTTCTTATATAGGACTTTAAATTGCATAAGATCCTTATAACAAAGCCTACACATGATCCCTGATGCATTACAAGTGTCCATATGCATGAAAAACCGTTGGTGCAGCACCTGGGATCGAAAACAGGCTTTGTAAGGTGGTGTAACAGGCTTAAACATGCACCTGTGCATGTTTTCTGCACCTAGGGTCTCAGGCGGCCCGCGTAAGACCTAGACAAGGTCTACGCGGCCGGTATGTATGCCAGGCTCCGGTCACAAGTTTATCAGAATGGCAATTTTGGTCCCTGGTCCTTCTAATAGTTGTTTTAACTTGTTTATTGCACTTTTAACCCTCATACTTGACTTTTAGGGACTCCAAATCATAAAAAAACTATGTTAAGTCCCCGCTTAGTTTTACGATCACCCGAAAAGTCCTAAATTTCAACGTTGACGCTTTTAACCCCTTACTTACGAATGTTAGCGTATCTTTCTCATACGTTATCGAAACCTTGTGAAATTTTATCACTTATTCTAGTGAGCATAATTAATCGTTACAAAGCTTCGGGTTCGCTAAAAGGTCACTCAGAGGTATAAATTAAACATGTTGACACATTTAACCCTTGCGGTTTGTAAACTTTCACTTTCTTCCGCAAACGGCTTCATATGATTCATAATTCGTTCGTTTAAGGGTATAAACATCGTGTAGGGTTGTTGAAAGGTGTAATTATCCAATGTTGACACTTTGAATCCTTTTACACACATACTTTCTTTGTTTGTCAACTTTAGTCCCTCATATTTAATCCATTACACGTTTAAAGCTCATGACACATGTCTTCATTATAATGGTCGTGATTTTACGAGGTGTTACAATTTATGATGACTTTCTATTTGTGAATTCTATTGTGATAATCAATATTTCTTGCAAATATCAAACTCAGTTCTAACAATTGGTATCAGAGCCCGGTCGTGTTAAACTCGATTTCATAATCGGTTTAACAATCAAAGATTAGCTCAACAAATATCCAATATAGTTCGTAGCTTAGAGTTGTATAGTGAAGAACTAATTAAGTGTCTTTTACATACTCTGTTTTTTCTGAAAAAGGACTGGAGAAAATGGCACAAAATGACCACCCAACACCGGCTTCAGTAATAAACCACCTATACATGTTAGATCAGAATTTTACATTTGGCAATGTAGGATGGGGCATATACTTGCTCAACAAAATACAGGGTGTTGGAAGTGTGTCATGTTTGGACCTCAAGTTCCAATGGTACCAAATGCCAAAAAAACCCAAATCTATTTGAGCCAAAGAAGCCGGAGAATTATTCCGAGCAATATTATCAAAAATTCAAGCTAGATGCGAAAGCCTTCAGTATCGTGGCAACGTGGTGCGAGCGTGGTATTATTTTTAGTATATTTTTAGCACTTTTACTCGTTTATCATTTAAATTTATAAAACACGATATACCACAATCACTCTCTACAACATGTTAGGGCAAGTGCACCCATCGTTAGCGTAGTATAGTGATGGTAAGATACTGAGGTCGTCCAAGGACACAAGAGCTTTTAATACCAGAATATTGTCAACGTCTGATCTAATCAAAATTTTAAGGAAAACATATTAAGCCCATTTTACACATTATTCAAGTTTTAAATTTATAAAACACGATCTGCAGATTTTCGAAACAAGGAATCTTAGTGCTTTAAATTATTTTCTGACTTTTGAAACATTTCTGAGCAGAAATAACTTAAAACAGTGTTATAAAACTTGTTTTTGATAAGATTACTTGATTAAAAACCTAACAAATATCACAATAAAGCTTGAAAATATGGAAATTTCAAACTTTAATGGAGGTTTTGAGGAGTTTTTGAAGAAAAAGGCAAGAGACAAAAGTAGTAAAGACAAGATGATTGTTCAGAACCTTCTTTGGAATATACCTTATAGGGTATATGTGAAGATCCCACCAGATCTTTGTCTTTGGAATGCGTCCAAGTGTGTAGGAATCTTGCTGTATTTATAGAAAACGACAGCACGCTGACCACGGCCCCGTGTCGGTTAGACACGGTCCCGTGGTCAGATAAGACTCTGACACATTTTGTCTGTACTCTAACACTAAAGTCAGACACGAATCTTCAGGTGGGCACGGGGCTTGTTGACTTGCACACGGCCCCGTGGCTAGAGGACTTTATGAAGTTTTGTCTCTTTTTAAGGATTTTATCCAGATCGGGTGGTTCCTTACTGGATGGAACAACACCGATGTGCCTGAGGTACCTTAGATGCCCTAGCTTATGACAAGAACGCAAGAGGTTATCGGAAAGGGTGAAACCTAAACTAAATACCGGTGGGCGAAACCAACCTTTATTTCCTTTATCCGGGCTCTCGTTAAAGAAGGTATATGTCGAATCGCTCAGGTCTATGAATGCATCTGCGGAGACCGATGGAGAGTCCTTCACGGCACAATCGACATAGGGACGACTATCGCTCATGTCCTCACAAGAGTTAGAGGTGCTTTCGGGGTTGACGATGTTGTTAATATCCGAATGCGATCTCAATAATTCTCCTTGATCGTTGTCTTGAGATGGATAACTTATTTCCATCTCAAGTTCTTTTATCAGTTGGAGAATTACTTCTTCCATTTTAAATAATTCTTCAAGAATCAGATCATCTAGAAGAGATGATTGAGAGCATTCGAGGGAGAGATAGGGATCGTTTTTACTTTCACCCATCATAAGGTTATAGGAAAATGATGGGTCTATATAGTGGGGAGTGTAATTTAAAAATAACATTTTAAATCTTCATGAGGTCCACCACATATTTGACACTACACACCATAAGAGGAGCGAAAGTAAAAATAATCATTATCGCTCATGTTTGTGTCAGAAATTACCAACCGTCGGGATCTTACGGTTCTGTTTTCAGTAACTAAAGCTTGGGCACTAGGGCGTGTTTAGTGGGCACGACCCCGTGTTCAGCTACTGTCTGACTTAAAACAGGATTGCAAGTACTAAAGATTGGGCACGGGGGCGTGTTCACCGGGCACGGCCCCGTGCTGAGCTCTGCAGATGCTGAAAAATCTAGAAAAATCTTTAAAAAAATAGAAAAAAAAAAGAAAACGATTAGGATGTTGATTCCTAACTTTCTTAAAATCCTTGTGTCCCCGGCAACAGCGCCAAAAACTTGATGCGTGTTGAGTGCGTTATGTTTTTGTTAATAATTTAAGCCCATTTTACACATTATTCAAGTTATAAATTTATAAAACACGATATTCTACTAACACTAAACTCACATATGGGCAAGTGCACCCATCGTGAGCGTAGTATAGCGTTGGTAAGATACCGAGGTCGTCTAAGGACACAAGAGCTTTTACTAACGGTTTATCCTCAACGTCTAATCAAATCAAAATTTCTTATAAAAGGTTTTAAGTATGAAAAATAAAAACTAAAATGCTGAAAATAAAAATAAAATAAAACAGATAGACAAGATGAATCACTTGGATCCGACTCGCCTTTAATGTATCCTTTGATGATTTCCGCACTTTTGCACTTTTTAAGAGATTATCTTAGTTATAGTAGTAGGCCCCTCTTTTGAAGGTGACGTTACCTTCAACTCAGTGGTTTGAGTCAGCAAGGATACAATCCCAAAGGGTTGGAATATTGGAAGATAATTAATTAAGTTATTAATGCGTAAAGTAGTAGGCCCCTCTTTTGAAGATGACGTTACCCTCGGCTAAGTGGTTTGAGTCAGCAGGGATACAATCCCAAGTAGCCGGTTTAATGTATTAATAGTAGTTTACATATGAGGGGATCAAGCTATTCGCACCCCCGCCATCCAATACCAGTGGGTATTGAAGGAGGTCCTAGTAAGCTTGACCCAGGTCCTTGCAGAATCTATACACTGAACAAGGCAAGAACCTTACCAAACCATTCCCTTAACCCCTGACCAGGTAGCCAACATATCTCTATATAGATCGTAGAGATATGAATGGTGAAAATCTTTTACTTTATATAGACAGTAAAGTAATGCCAAGACAACACCGACAAATGATAAGGAAGTTTCGCCTTCAACATAAAAAACTAGTTATTAAAGTCATTAATACAAAACCAAATAAAAAGTGCGAAAAGATTAAAAATCAAAAGTAATACATTAAATGTTTGTCTTCACCAATTGATATAAGAGACTTAGCCAAACATGTCCTTTGATTGACAAGAACTCTTAAGATCAATCTTGGATCCCGAGACTACTACACACACTCTAAGGTGGATAATGGATGATGGTGGTGGATGTGGGTGTTGTAGTGGTGGTGGAGTTGTGGCAAAGTGGGAGAGAGGTGGTTTGCCAAGGGATGCCTTTGATGTGAACCAAGCACCCCTATTTATAGCCTAAACAGTAGCCCGGCCACGGCCCCGTGTCCGCTGGACACACCCCCGTGGCCATCTTCTTTCTCTTCCTTCATTAATTGCAATTGTCTGCATTAGGCTCCACACGGCCCCGTGTTCGCTGGGCACGGACTCGTGTGTAGAAGCGTATCTGTATTATCAAGATTTGCAAGATTCTGCAGATCTTAGTGTTGACCACGCCCGGTGCTGAGCAGGGCACACCCCCGTGGTGGGCGTAGAAGCTTCTATAGCTTTGTCCCTTTCTCCAGACTCCTGACCACGCCCCATGTCCAGTGGGCATGGGCCGTGGTCAGCCTTCTGTTGCTTGTTTTTGCTTGGGGAGATGCTGTCGAGGGGTCGGGCATGCCACGTTTATTCCTTTTCTTTGTATTTATGTTAGTTTTTGCTGCATATTTGTTCCTTTTGTTCATTTAAGCCCATTTGGTCCTAAAAATACAAAAGGAAGACAAAAGCACATTTTTTCCAACATTAGTACTAAACAATGGTTAATTTTATGTCTCATTTGATGTAACTAATGGGGAACCCGCGTGTTGCTACGGGAGCGACAATTTACATCAAGATAGACAAAACATTTGCCAAACCAACTGGTATCCACTCTAACCCGTTAGTTAGTCGGTTATCCGTCTGCTCATTTGCTACTCCAAAAAGAAATTTAAATAATAAAAGCCTTAAAAGTCTTTAAATGAAATAGCACAATTTCTTGACACATATTGCATGCTTGGTTAAATGAAATCAAAAAACACATGCCAGCATATATCGATACAGTAATCCTTGACACAAATTAATAACCATCTGAAGACCGGAAAAATAATCATAATGCAAACCAAAAACATTAACTTTAAACCATAACCATATAAAAGTTATATGAAGAAAACCTTTGGCTTAAAAATTTTGTAAAAACATAACCTCATACATGTTCCAGTCTAAGATATTGCTATGAAATATATACAATCGATCATTCATTTTAAAACCGAATAATTTCCATTCCAAGTACACATATCAAGATCAGTAGTTAGTTAGTAGTACCTCTATTATCGGCTACAATCGTATATCCTACGCTTGTTAATCTTTATAGATTAGCTGCTACCCTCAACATACTTGTATAGTGTCTTTGAATTAATTACCCTGGAAACAGATGAAAGTGTCATCAGAAGTTATACAGAGAGAACAATTAAGCCCAAAAAGTTAAATTTACAAAAACAATGTCGAGCAAGATCAAGAACTGACAATTTCACCACTTCCAAAGACGACATCATGAACACTCTGATGTAACCTGGGACAGTGTGGTCTGTCCTCATGTCGAGTAAGATTTAGTCTAGGTGTTTTCTCGCAGTCTCAAACCTCTTCCAGATCGGGTGGAGCTCCTAATGATGCATAGTCGGTCATCACAGACACGTCACGTACACATCGCTCTCCACGTTTGTAAGGTATTGCTGGAAAAACATATAGGTGAACCACAGCAGCCACACTCATCTGCTTGACAACAAATTCAACTTCGAATTTGTTGCTAACAAGCCCTTCAACATTATTCTATATTACACAACCGACCTTAGACTTTAAGCAATCAAAATGCACCTCAATACAGATGATATAATCTTGTATACGGGTTTTTAGCTCCTAGGCCAAAGATCCTTTGAGTGCACCCATAGAGAAAAGAAAGGCTACAGCAACACCTTGCCACCAAGTCAGGAATACGATTGACTTAAAAGTCAAGAACTTGGCCAACGGTTTGATCGGTGCTAGCTTATCCTTGGTTACCGAATAAAACTGCACCAGGCAATACAAAGCCCACGTCTGGCTGAAGTTAAGAACAACTGCCAAGTATGGGTACCTGCATACACGCATCTCATTACCGAAAGTAACCTAGCCTTATACTATACCAGTTGCGTAAAGGTGATAAAGAAAACACCAAATACATATATAGACACATACACATACATTGTTCAATACATAATCAATTTTAAGTAGAAAACCGTGGGAACCGCATAAGCACTTGTACGTAATGCTTTGAAGATAAAGAGAGAGAGAGAAAGAGAGGCAGCTAGGCAGTTACATAGCCACCTTATGTATCACTGTTAAAGCATTATGTACAAGTGTTTATGCAGTTCTCGCAGTTCTCTACTTGAAATTGATTCCGTCATGAACGACCCTTGCATTTGCATATACATATACCTATCTACCTACCTACACACACCCCTTTTAGCACTGCAGAAAGAGTGAAACTTGCAAACACGATCCATTCGCCATTTGGTCTACATGGCACACCAATTTTTGAAAGCGTTCATATAATAATCTATAAATAGAATCACATAATCAGCTGTAATTAACAGATGTTATGAGTGTTTGACAAATTGCTTAAGAATTAACGGAATGACAAAAGCTTCATATACTATAGAAATATCTTACGCATATCCCCATTCGAATTTCCCTTCCCCATAAACACCAAGAAGTTGAAAAATCATTGCTAACGGCGCACAGACCAGCGTCAGTATCATCTGAAATAAAGAAGTTTTTATCAGATTGAGATATGGATCAATGAGGAAACATATTATAAAAGTATATAAATAGTAATTCATACATATTGCACAATGCCAATTTTTAAGGAAGCAACTTAGTGGGAAAGGGTGTTCGACGATTCCGTAAGTGTGAAAATAGAATTAACTAATACAACCATGACAAAGACAATTGACTTAATATGGCAATAAATCTTTCGGTTATCCGATCATAGATTCACTTAAATAATGTGTGATATCTCTCTACTTAAATAATTATATATGTTTATAACTAGGTTATAACCCGTGAATACTCACGAGTTGTCAATCTATCTTTCTAACCAAATAAATATATACATATATATTTATAAACGAAAAATTCTATGATGAATAAGGTGAATGAATAAACATTTAAAAACTATTAACCATAACAAAGTAAATGTATATCATACGAAAACCAAATATCCAAAACATAAATTTAAAACAATTAATCACTACTTTTTTTTGGTGAGGTATAACCAACTCAACATTCAACACTTGCTGAGTTTCATCAAAAGAAAAGTGAACTGTATCACACTCGTTAATGCGAGCACGTTTCATGAATCTGGACCATTTGCATAAAGCATAACGCCAACCTTCTCCTCTCTTTTCACGTCTGGTAGGATTGGTAAACTCATCTTGCTCAGGCAGATGCAAAAGTCTGACGGTCATAGGTTTTAAATCAGCACCAAGTTTAACCATACTTGAAACCTTATCAGGCAGTCGCTGTATTGTTTTTAAAATAAAATTAATAAGAAGAAGAATATAAAAATAATAATGTAGTTCTATGTGAATAAAAAAATATGTAATTTTTTATATATAGTATTTCTTAAAATAATATTAAAACTTACAAAATCTTTAGAAGCCATACGATGAAACTTATAAACACGAACATTTTGTTGTTCATCAATACCTGGCTCGTCAACTACATCAATAGGTGCAACTATAGTCTGAAAATAACATACAACATTTATTAGAATAACAATATAGTAATTAAATATATAAAAAAGCAAGCAAATGTATACTTACCTCATCAAGTTGTACATCAGCATAATTAATTTCAACACCATTTTTTTCAAGAATTCTTAAATGGAAATAATTTCGAAAACCTCTTGTGAATATTAAATAACAACCGGCCTCCAAGTGAAACAAATTAACAATAACATCAAAACCAATGGAGAAACCAACTTTACCAAAAAGCGTTTCAATCTTGACGTGAAAGATTTTGTTGCCTACATCTATAATGGAAATTATCTCATCTGACGTATAATCATAGAAATTGGGCAGTATAGACTCAGGAATGAGCTGTATAGATAATTAAAAAAATAATAAAAATGTTACTTTTGTAATCAGCTCATAAAACATAACTATATTAATATAAATAATATGAAAGGAAAACTAATCTTACAATAAAGTTAGATGTTGTAGGTAACAGCGATGTCCAAAAAGAGCTTTGAAACACACCATCAATGAAATGTGTTAGTTTGAATATAGATAAATCGATAGAATTGAAGAGCACCAAACATCCTTTTTTGAGTTTTAAATGTTTCACAACATTTGACCAACCATGGAATGAAATAATTAAATGAATTATATACTAATTAAGCATGTTTTTATACATGTAATCTATTGTTTGGTATAAAAAAAAAGTATTCAAAACAACATCAAACTGGGTTTTCACATTAACAAAAAGGAAACAACCTTTGGAGATACAGTCTCGTGACCAAATACAATTTTTGACTTTCCTTTTGGGTCATTCTACATAACAATGAATGATAAACATATAAGTATAGAAGGAAGTAATTAGAAGCATTATATAATATATAAGGCACATTGTGAAACACTTACATGAGACCAACTATATCACCACCAAGATCTTCATCAACATCACTTTCGTTGGTAATCACCTTCTCTTTGTGTTCCGACTATAAAAACATAATATTCAAAAACACCGACAACGTTAACTTCAAGTTAACTAATTACCTCGTATTATGAAAAAAAATATGGCAAGCATAATAACACTAACCGCAAGCAGTAAATCAAATCCATCATCTCCGTAAATAGGATCATCCAACACAACAACGTCAACCTTCTTAAAATACATTTGAGTACCAGTTTCATGATTAAAAACGGACAACTCAAAAGTCTCATATCCAGCCATTGTAAAAATAAAAGTAGTCCGGGAATCTAATGAAAGATCCCTAATCAAATTAGACCATCTATCAGTGAAAGCACATTTGTCGGACAACGCCTCCATCTTCACATTCCAAAACCTATCACCGACATAAAGAGTTGCTGATCCACCTTTATAACTGCTGCAGTAAAACTGTCCCGGGAATTTGTCGGGCATGAGCTGTCAATTTGTTAACAATTATGTTAAACAAAATATGCACAAAACAAAATTGACATAAAAAAGTAATTATTTTATATATAGTACTTACAATGAAATCATCATCAACTCTAATGGAAGTTATAAAAGAGTTATCCAAAACACATGACTTAAAGACATCGAGATACCATGTAGATGGTCCAAGACTGTTGAACAACAGATAATCATTTTTTATAAACCACTGTCCATAACGACTTTACCAAACCCATCACCTAAAACAGGACCCAACCCATATTTTTCGATTTCAACAATCCATAAGTTGTCAGCAGCAAAAATTTTAATACGATCACCATATGGGAATTGTTCTCCCCACAGTAATGTGGCAAAGCCATACGGTATATCCTATAATTTAAAACAAAAGACTTATAAGTATCAACATAATTTTTAGTAAAAATAATAAAAAAACAATACATACCACTTTTGTAGGATCATGAAAATCGACTAATTTCAAGAAAGAACAACTATTACTTTTTGGATCCATATCTGTAACAGTATTATCAAGGTTTTCTTTCAGCAAACAATAAAATGATAAAAATCACAAAATAAACACATTCAAAACATATAAATAAATTTGTTTTCTTCAAATTACCAATGTGTAAAGTTGAAAATTATTACTGATAATGAAAAAAATTATAGACATATAACAAATCTATAAAGGATAACCAAATTTTAGTAACCTATGTTCTTGGATGCTAAAATTTTAATCAGATTCTTATGAAATAATCACAGTTTCACATGAAAAATGAAATTTAAAAACATAAAAAAGTGGGTAAATCTTGTAAACAAAAGTTAAACATTAACTTCGGAAAGATATCACCATCAAAATTGGGTTTCAAAGTTGAATGTACATGCGAACATTGGGTCTTGATTTCTAATGCAAAATAAAGAGAATAAAAAGTATGAAAAGCCGGATTAAAGATGAAAGCCATACCTTTTTCGGTTGATTGTAGTGTAGAACATGGGATGAACTTGTAAACCCTACAAAAATGGCGGTGAGGAAGAGCCAACAGAGAGAAGAAGTTTGATGGGTAATGATGTTCTGTTTGATATGATGGTTATTTTTTCGGTTGAATCAATTTGAAGGGAATATAAAACAATTACACATTCACCCCTTACTAATTTCTAATTGTTACACATATACACTTACAAAAAGTGGAATATAACACTTAAAATACTAAATTACTTTAAAATAAGAGTTCAACGAAAAGTATATCAATTGTAATATTAATATTTCAATAATAGTTTAAAAATTGTTTAAACAAAAAATATGGTAGGTATACTAAAATAATTTGATTTAAAATTAAAAAACAATAATGATGAATGAAGATATAAAATCAAATCAAGTATTTATGTTATAAATAAACTATAAAACTTACAATTTGAAATTAAACTTACTGCAACTTTCCAAATATTTCTTTGTAAACAACATTTGCAGTTTTATTCGTTGGCCTTCCATCTTTGTCAAATATTAAAAGCTTCACGCCATCTCTGGTCTTTACTCTCGACAACGCAACATAAAGCTGACCATGTGAGAAAACGGGGTCTCTTAGGTACAGACCAACTCTTGAATGAGATTGTCCTTGACTTTTGTTAATAGTCATGGCAAAACATACGGTTATCGGAAACTGCCTTCGTTGAAACTTGAAGGGTATTTTCTTGTCTGACGGTATCATGCTAATTCTGGGAATGTAAGTTCTTGAACCAACATTACCTCCCGATAGTATCTCAGCCTCTATAACATGTTTACCAAGACGTGTAATCTGAAGACGCGTACCATTGCATAATTCATTTTGCTGATCAATGTTCCTCAAAAGCATGACTGGAACACCCACCTTTAACACCAATCTATGATTTGGTAAGCCAGAAACAATGACACTATTTAACACATCAGGATTATACAAATCTTGGTGTAATGAATCATTAATTTCCTCAGTTGGGCATAAACTATCTGAGCTAAGATACTCTTCTTCTTCACCGGGAAATAATGCAAGCAAACGATCATTGATACCATGTACAACTTCATTTTTAGGAGCAAGTATTGCTCTTTCTGAAAAGTAGTCACAATCTTTAAAACGGTGAAGAACTGACGGATATACAAAGTCAATCAAGCTTTGAATTGGATCAGTTGAATCAGTTATTAAAAGATCGTTTGGTATTTCTATAGTTGACTCGCCATCGTTACCATCACCAAGATTGCCTTCACCAATTTCAAGAAGCCATTTCGCAAAATTGTTTATCTCATCAATGTTTGAACTACTGGTTCCAACAGATAAACGCATGTTCTTGGTCAATTTTAAAACCTTGCAAGTGGACCAAATGTAAGATGAACATAAAGAGGCGTGTATGATATCTTGCCTGCTTCCATTCTGTACAACCGGTAAGATTTGCCTAAAGTCACCACCGAAAACAATAGTCTTTCCACCAAAGGGAAGTTCAGAATTACGTGAATCAGAGACACTCAAAACATCTTTCAATGTACGGTCAAGAGCCTCGAAAGCATGTTTGTGTACCATCGGTGCTTCATCCCAAATAATCAACTTTGCTTCGTTTAGAAGATTAGCGATTTCAGAATTAGGCTTGATATGGAAAACAAAATCTTCATTAAGATTAATCGGAATATGAAATCTTGAATGGACAGTTCGGTCTCGTGATAACAACAATGACGCAATACCGCTTGAAGCAACATTAATAACAATATTTCCATTGCATCTTATGGAAGCAGCTAAAGTTTTCCACAGAAATGTCTTACCTGTACCACCGTAACCGTACACAAAAAAAACACCACCTTTCCCACGTCCAACAGCAGACATGATCTCGTTATACACTGCTCTTTGATCATCATTTAAAGAATTATGAAGCTTATTGAATTCAGCCCTAACTTCATCCTTGTCCCAAGAAAGCTCCTCATTTATCAGACGGTTGGTCTCGTATACTGTGGAATCCTCGTCTGGAACAGGCATTGGTGAGAATCTACGCAAGCTGGATCCATTACGGATAAGATAGTTTTCGATTTTAGACAACGTTATATTCTTTAAACGCTCATCTGAAACAACAAAACCTACAGTAAAAAGTAAATTTAATTAATTTAAGAACACACTTTATTAATATAAGCATAACTGAATAACAAAAAAGAAAGACTTTGAATGTTAGAAAAAATATAAGAAATTAAAAAAAAATACCACTAAACCCAGAATCCTTCCGCATATTGTATAAAATGTCCTCGGATAAAAACTCCCACGTCTTCTCCCAAACAACTTCTGGTCTTGAAAGCGTATTAGACAGAAGAAGTGTACCGAACAATGAATGGAGATAATGACCATTTCCTGTAAACTGGCCTCTTTAATACACTCAATGTATTCGTTGTCATCGTCTAAAAGGCCATGTGCATAACATGCATCCCTAAAAGTAGGATAAACAACACCCTCATAGGTTCTAATTTCTTCAAAAGATCGTGGACCCTTGACCTTGGTTAGAAGAATTCTAAGGTAATAAGCCTCACCAAGGGAAGGAGAAACAGAATAGATTCTCCCAACCACAACATAATTTTTTCGCGGCTGCCAGCAACGATCCTGTAACTTCCAAACATACTTTGATGGAAACTCAACATAGGTAAGTTTCCTTGCTTCTGGTTTTTTGTTCATGTTCATCCACTCTAGAAAAATAGAAGAATTAACCTGAGGTTTATTTAGGACATCTTCACCACTGAATACTACATTTTGCTGGCCTGGAAGATGAAATGGTAACCTCATAACAGACGGATACCTATAGTGAACTTCACATGCAAATATTCTCCAACTGGCTTCACATGCGGAAACATATCTTGCCTCGTAATATTCTTTTATTTCATCTTTCGGTATCTCCTCTTCAATTCCTCTGTCCGAATCTATAACAGCAATAGTGGCTGTGTCTGGTCCTTTATTAATGTATTTAAACAAATACTTAATTGAACCTGCCTGATTGCACCACTCCACATTAATGTGCGCCTGATATCTTCTAAGAAGCCTTTTGTTGTATGGAACGACGCTCCTGTTGTCCAATGTGACACCCTTCTTGATAACTGTGACCGTCGTCTCTTCGCCTATAAAGCGGAAATCCATCTGAATCAACAGAAGTAGCCTCCAAAAACTTCTTTGGAAAATTCTTAGAACAACGGTTTCCTACCATGCATGGACATTTCAAGTTAGCCTGTCCACATGGACCATGAATCATGAACTCACACACCAGAGAATATAATTCAGGATCTTCATTCTTATCAGGAATCTCAGCTGAGATAAAAGGGTCGATATGTTCAACAGTAGGAACCTTATGATCAGCTTTCGAAAACACACATAAATGAGCATGTGGCAGACCACACTTCTGAAATTCGACGGTGTAAAAAATTGTAGAAGAAAAAATATTAGTAAATACAGATAAAATAAGTGTAAAAAAAATAATCCACATACCCGCATTAATATCGCCAAGAATTTTTTTTCCTTAAGGTCTTTTATCAATGCATCAAGCTTCATCTTAAACAATCGACAAAGTATGTCGGGTCTGTCTTCAGGCTTAACTGATGAGTCACCAATAAACCTTACCATCTCGGGCCATTTCGGATTACATGTAATAGTTATAAAAAAATCAGGATACCCATAAGTCCTACATAAAGCCATAGCATCTAGATAATTTTGCATCATATAGCGAGCTCCACCAGTAAACGACGAAGGTAATATGACAGGTTTTCCAGTATGCGACAAATCACCTTGGCCAACTTGCTGAACATTTTTTAGACTATTAAACGATTCGCATCTTAATTTTGTTTGCTGAAATCGTATGTAGTTTAGCCTCTCGCTTTCGATCATTGCGTATGCGTTGACTATAAACTGCTGATACAACCTCCTCGCATTAAGGATTAGAGAGAACTTGTTATCCCTATCATGCATTCTATAAGCAAAGAACTCTCTCATCGTGCAATTTGGACGTGTCTTCTTTGTGTTTGGACCAAAATCCCTATGAGGAATGTTAATCCTATAGCCATCATCTCCATATGGAAAAAGAATTGGATATTGTAGAGCAAGGTATGACGGATGTAACTCGCTAATACGTTTAAGCGCTCCTGACTGCTCTTCGACAATAATGTCATGTTGTTCCACGCTTTGATCTTCATCGCCAACAATTAAAGCAGCAACTTCTGATGATGTAGGTAAATTGTAAGTCCTGCCATCTCGATCTCTCTGATAAATCAACCGAAGCCTAAGAGAAACGTTAGGTTTCTCATGAAGATGGTTTCGAACCATCCGATATGTTTTTACCAACATATTTTTTGAATCTAACATGTCGGTAAGATACTTTATGAATTTATCGTCAAGCTCTTTTGCTCTGGAAGAAAACTGAGTTGTTGAATCGCTGGTACAAAAATTAAAGATATTTAATAATAAGTAGAAGATACGAAGAATAATTTATTACGAACAAACAAAGGATTATAAATATAGGTGCTGACAAAAGTAACATACCGAAATAAGGTCTTCCTATTGAAAAGTTCATTCTCAGTATCATAAATATAAAGTTGTGAAAACTTTGGTTGGTCTCCGGCTTTAGGAAGAAGGCTACCCATATTATGTGCATTCTGACCGCTGATTCTATAAACAAAAGGAGCATTACCTTTGTTTATTTTAGTATCAACTTTTCCTCCCATAGAAGTAAAGGAAAACATTGAGTTGTAACGTCGAATGTTCTTTAAGAAAAACTTGCTATCTGAATCTAAAGATCGAAAAAGCATCTGGTAAGCTGGGTCAGATTCTTTATACTCAGGTAAGTCAACTTTACCATAACCACAACATAAGCCATATGTTCGCTTTTCAAGTGTAATCCGACCCTTTCCAGCTTCAGTTCGCCAAAACTTTGCAAAGCATAACCCACAACAAATACATTGGTCGCCATGATCAAGGTAATCTGCAAAATTTAACACAAAATGAATGTAAAAAAATAGTGAAAATACAATGATTATATTTAATATGTTACCTGTAGATGTGCCTTTGGTGACGTCTTTATCCACTTGTTGAATACGATTTTCATCGTCAAAATCAAGATCTGCCATTGGTATGGGTTCTATTTCGATTGGTTTATGAGTAAGCGTACGCTTTCCAGAAAACAACCTTTTTACCGAAGACGTTTCCCTCGTCGAAGATGTTGCATGGCGTTTACTAACAATCCGGGGAGTAATAGAATAGCAATCGGTCAGTGGTATAGTAGATGACGTTGCAATATTGTCTGTTATAACAAATAAAACATGATTTAAGAATAAGTATATAAAGTGTAGGAAAAATTTAAAAATTTATAAACATATATAAGTTAAAAATATACCAGGAGAAATACGATTCAAAGAAGACATAGCATTAGTAAACTGTGAGACATTATGAATTTCTGAACGAATGTTTGTGATACACGAAGCAGGTGTTACGTTTTCTTTGTTTGCACTATTTGTACGTCGTCTTGATATAGACGACTCTTGCAAATTACTTGTCTTCCTATCTAACGTTAACAATGATCCAGATGAAGACGTAACCACTCTTGAATAATTTTTATTATTTACTACAACATAAAGAAAACAAATTTGATATTACAAATAAGCATTCAAACATAAGGGTATTGACATATATGAAGATGTAAAAAAATATTCAAACTTCTTGCATTAATAAATATTTTTTTTGTAGCTGAACCTGGTATTATGTTTGACACATTTGACAACGGTGTACGCTTTGGTGTTATATAAGGGTCTTGCACCGATTTTCCTTTCTTCTTCGAAGTAGAAGGTGTTAGAATGGAAGTTGATACGTTGCTCGAAGAATTTAAACGATTGCCTAATACAAAAAAAAAATATTATTATTGTAAATATAACATATAATAAAAACAAAATTCTATAAGTTTGAAATCAATATTGTTAAACTAATAAAATCGTTAAACGTAAAGGTTAACTTACTTAAAGGTATCACATATGAACAATTCGTAGGCAAACTGCTGATTGAAGAATTCGGTGTTATATTTTCTTTGTTGTTTAAAACGACACGTCTTCCTGATGAAGCCGTTGAATCCCCTTTTGAAAGAATACATTTTCGACTAATAGTGGATCTCTTACTATCAAGATAGAGTTTTCTTAATCTACGCCTATTTTTTGCCTCAGCAACTGAAATGTTAAAAGGGTTAAAGCAATAAAATATGAGATAAGAAAAATTAAACACTACTAATTATAAGACTACTATAAAATTAATTTTTTTAATATACTTATAATTTCAGTAAGTTAATTAAGTATGTATATACATAAAAAATGATAAAGAACTCACGTTTGAGAAAATAATGATGAACTTGTGTAGTAGATTTTGATCTCTTGTTATCAAGATATAGTTTTCTTAACTTTCGTCTACGCCTGGCCTCGTCAGCTAAAATTAAAAAATAGTTAAAGAGGTAAAGTAAGGAATAAAAAAATTAAAAAGCAATATGGAAACAGTTTTAAAACGTAATACTATATGTAAAATTGAGAACAACATTGAGTTACCTTTAATAACGTAAGATAACCAACGTGTGAAATCTGTATGATTTTCAGGAAAAAATAAATTCATTACTCTTTTGAAATTTTTAAAAGATAGTATATGATAAAACAAAATAAAGAACCACACTTATAGTCATTAGCTACAGCATTCATTGAAGTTTAGTAGAAGATGAATATAGTTGTTTGAACCTGTTATCCATTTCTAAACACCAGCAGAAAGGTAAAATGAAACATAATAAGATACGGTACCAATTAAAGAAGAAAAAATTTTATACTCAAAACAATATTTAATAATTACAAACGTTTTTCATCAGTAGCGCACATCAAAATAGGTAAAAATGATAGTTCAACACATAAGAATAGGTAAAAATGATACTACAAAATATGAGAACATACTGGAAATTTAAACAGGAATGGAAAAATATGACAATGTAGGAGAATTATGAATCAAGATTCAATGAAACTTGAAGATGAAATGAAGAAATGAGTATTGTTTTTTATATTTATAGACACAATCTATTTATGGAAAAAATAATACAAATATTTTTAAATCAGTTACAATGACATTGATGACCTTAATTATAGAAAGAATGTTAAATTTAGAAAGTGTGCAAAATTTTATAAATCAGTTAATAAAACAATCTTTTATTAATGTAATTATGAATTTGTATAAACTAAATTTAATGTTTTAAATTTTATGCTAAATAAAGAAATGGTAAGAGTAATATCAAAATTTTTAATAGGAATTTATTTTAAATCGTATGATTATATTAGTAAACAAATAATGTATTCTAATTCAATAAGAAACATAAGTAAACTTCATTTACTACCAAATGACAGAATAGATAACTAAATATGTCATATTAAAACCGCAAACCATATAAATGTTTTAAACAACCATCAAAACAAAATTCAAAACAAACTGTCAAACATAAAGAACCAAGTGTTTGTTATTGAAATAATCACTTAGTTTGTTTATCAATTCTTGGCAATAGCTTCATCAGAACAAATGCTACCACTACTAATGCGAGGTTTACTTGCCGACGATCCAATTCCGTCTTCAATCGCATAAACATCACCAAGGTTACGCTTCAAATCAGATGATGATTGATTCAAATCAACAACAGAATCCTTTGAAACAGGTGTAGAGTTATCTCCAGTGTAAGAAACACCATCCTTATAAAAAAAGAAAAAAATAAAAACAAAGTATTTATAATTTTATATCATTATAGTTTTTAAAAGGTCAAACCTTTGTAGTTTCACCGCCAGCATCTTGGAAATCAGACTGACTCATAGCAAACGAATCAGAGACATCAATCTGTAAAAAAATGGAAATCATAATACAATTTCTATTTGGATGATTTAAAATAATAAAAAGGTGAAAGACATGTAATATAAAAATCCCTTACTTGATCAATTTTCCATTTTTTGTTTAGCTGATCCAAGATATCAACATCATTGGTAACAACTGATATACCATAATTCTCAACAGCATTTGTAATATTAAAGTCTGTTACTCTAATAACAAAAGCACACTTGAGGTTAAGCAAGGTCTCAAACTCAACAGGATATGCTCTTGGAACCTCATTAGTCTTGAGTATCTATATTGAAAATATCACATGTATGGTCAGGATATATATGTAAAAATATTATAAAAAATGCAAGATAGTATTATATTTACCTCGTCCTGAATTTGTATAAGTTCCTTTGCGGTTTTACCAACAAACTTCAACGCCTCGTGATCAAACAATGTAAGTGTCACCGTACTGGTTGAATCTTGAACACGAATTGGTATTTTAAACCTTAAAAGCATATTCATATAGTTAAGAACAAAATACAAACAATTTAATAAATAAAATGTTAGTATATGCATCAACAACAACATAAGTATGACTAACTGTTATTTACCTCGACATCGGGAAAACATCTTTGCCTTGACAATCCTTGTTGGAGCATTGGTACATCTTCTCATCTCTAACATCACTTGTACCATCCTCCCTATCATAAGTTTCAAAGTTTTGCTCAACTTTGGACTTGCAATAGTTACATCCATCATAATACCACATCTTATCAGAAACAATTGCTACAATAGTTCCAACAATAACAACTTTTTTTGGCTGTTAAAATAGATAAATAAAAGCGTATTAACATTCTGTTAGTAGTTAAAATATAAAATATGAATAGTTTTAAATAACCTGAATGATTGAGCCAATATAAGCAATTGGTGAAAAAACATCATTGTTCATAAATTCATCTTCAACAGAACATATCACAAACGACCCTAGATGGCTACTTGACTCGGCCGAAGCAGCAAGTTTTGCAATAAACCTAAAAAAATCAATTCAAGAAATAATAATATAAAATGACAAACAACATACAAATAAAAATAAAGCTGATACAATAACAAAAATTAAAAAAAAATTGCTCATTTTTCCTTGAACGTTAGCATCTGATCAAAATTGTCATTAATAAAAAGCCGTGTACCATCAAAATTATTAGAAATCCCCCATTTACCTGTATTTAAGTAACATAAATAAATAACTAATCATATATATAATGATATTATTTATATATAATGATATTATATGAAGTTAATATTAGAATGAATAAGATACCTTTGTAGGTTTTAACAGCACCAAAATGTACAGCGATGACAACATGCGCTTCACGATCTTGACTAACCATGTACGAACTCATGTCCTTGGCATAATCATCCCAAGGAGTTAAATCAACCTCAACATCTCTAAAAAAGAAAACAGTCAATTAAGTTGATATTAAGAATATTAGGAAAAATTAATAAATTATATAGAAAAAAAAATGTAAATTGTATTACTCGAGATCTTGAAGCTTAAGATTGAGGCGTTTTCCTTTAGTACCATCTTTTTTGTTAGTGTCCTCAATTTTATAGCAAACAACAACGTAACCGATGAAATCTAAGATTAATACATAAAAAATGTTAATGTAATAAAAACACAACATAATAAGTTAAATGTGCAAGAAATGTTGTAATATCAAGATTTTGTAAGAATTAACAATAATACCTATTGTTGTACCCTCCTTGTATCTCTGTGACAGAACATCCTTGAAATCAACAAAATCGAAAACGAACTGTGGACCATCCCAGTTACTGCACTTTTCGACAAATGTATGGTAATAAAAAGAGAGCTTTTGATTGTTAGGAACAATTTTGAAAGATGCAGTGTTCGCAGCAAGAGATGGCCTTTTTATTATAAGGCAATCATCAACATTAAGATGTCTCTCAAATTTTGAAAACAGCCTATGTAAGCAAGAAGCTTGAATCTTGGTACCATATACATAAATAAAAAATAACATGCATAAATTTAATTAATATGAACTTTAAATCATATAAAATAACAAAGATGAAAAAAATATTAGTTAGATATTGTACCATCTCATCCATTAGTATCATATCGATATGATATGTCTCTCTTTCATTACCTTTCATCTTCTTTCTCCACAAACTAATAATCTTCACTTTGATAGTGTAGTTTGTACTAAGAGCGTCAATATCATTCAAAAAAGTAATTTCACCTTGTTCTTCCATACCTTACATGTCAAACAGTTACTCAAGAAAAAGAAAAGTTATTATTTGGAATAAATTTATGAATGAAGAAGAAATTAAAATGAATTTATATGAAAAATTCTAAGATCATATTTTTAGAAATAATTTTTTCGACAAAAATAATAAACAAAAAATATGTAAAAGTTTGATTAGTAAGGAAAGTGTATAATTGAATAACATAAATTTACATAAATACATATTTATAAAAAAATATAATCGTGTAAATAAATACATAAAAATACAGGTTTGAATTGTAATATGAAAACATGAGAAGTGAAACTTACCTGCATAAAAAAACTTTGATCAAAGAAAAACTTCATTTTGAAATAGAAAACTGTGACAATAAAAAAATGATTTCTTTATTAGTACACAACAAATGATCATTATATTATGTATATTATATATTCTATATAGTATATATATTATATATTATATGATATATGTATTATGATGAAAAAAAATATCTACATCACAAATATAACGTCATTATATTGTAGTTTCCATTTTAGTTATATATGATTGTGAATTAATAAACAAACAAATTTATCTAAAATTACTTTTCTATGATCTTGCATTATAAATGGAAGTATTACTTTACAAAACTTTTGAAATTAGGAATAGAAAAAATCGACAAAATTATTTAACATAAATAAATGATCTTTGTTTTGTTAATTGTTATAAATTGGTATAAGTTTCCTAAAATACATATAAATAATAAGTTATTATTTTTCTGTCTAAGATATACATCTAAAAAATAAGTGAAAAAAAAATCAAAAATCAACTGCTTGGGTAATCTCAATTGTTGTATGTTTCTCACAATATAACAAAATAACAAACTAATTATAATATGTTTTAACATAAATAAGATATTCAATTGGGTGTGGTATGTTTTCACATCTATAAGATGTTAAATTTTCCTATTTTTCTCAAAATATAACAAACTAACATTAAGATTCAAAAATATTTTATATTAGTATTAAATTAATACATTTAGATGTTCGGATGTTTGGTTCGATGCATGGATAGTAAATAAAAAAATTGTAAAAAAAGAGTAGTACCAAAATTATGTTGAAAATTAAAACATATATAAGGTTGTTAACTTTCTTACAAAAGAGACGTGTTTAAGTACTATTGTCCAAACAACAAAGTAACTAACATCAAACTTGGACAATACTAAGACCAATCACAAAATATGCAACCGATTGTCAACCGACTATTAACTAATAACCAACACATCAGCAAAACATATACAAAACCTACTAACAACCACAAATGCAAACAGTCACGCACGGCCTCTTTTCTTTGTCGTCTTGTGAACAACTTTGGTCAAAATCAAAAGCTGCGAAGCCTTGACATATTTAAAGAAAAGAGTAGCGCCGATGTGGATTTGATTTGATTTCAAGAAAGCCGACCACTTGGAAAAACCATACCTGTAACCATCTCCATTCTTTTCCACTATAGTGTTCATGTTTGTTACCTCACATCTAAGGTTTTGAAGTGAAACATCACGGAGGTTGTGAATAGAAAGACACAAATCCTCGGAAACAGCAGACGGTAAACGCTGCAAGACACAAAACAAAAAAATTGTCAAATTAATCTATAGCAGATGGTAAAACGCTGAACACACATACCATTCTGTTTTCTGCAACCTTAGTGAACTCAATGATTGCAACTGTCTTCGACCTTTTCAATGTAGAACGTTTACGACTAACAGATGCGGTTTCAGCAGCAGTGCGATAAGAGAGTCATCGGACACAATCATAAATGTGTCACATTTCCGAGTGGCCTAATAAGTTGAAATAAATAATAATTACTTGTTTTTTAAAAGATATAAATTTAAAAGTAAAAAAGTTATATATGATACTAAACCTTCCTCTTTCTCGGCAAAACACTTTGAACAACATCAACTATATATTTCGGAATGACCTAAACAGGAAAAAAAATACATAAGTAACTACCACTATTGGAAAACATATAGAACCAGCATAACTCACATCAGAAACAAATGTAGAGCACAGACTCGTTTCAGAAAACACAACATTTGTTTCCCTGTAGGATCAACCTAAATAACAAAAAAGAATAAAAAAATTAATATACAATGAATTAATAAATTGTATTATATAATATTTAAGTAAGTATATATACATGGGACTTGTTCTTCGGTATCAAAAATTTGTCCAGATCCGACTCAAACTTGCTTTTGTCCTGAATAAGGGAAACATATATATTAAAAAAATATAAAGAAATACACTTAAATTCAGAAAAATATAATGAAGTAACTGAAAAAAAACCTTTAAACTTAGATTTTTTTCAACACCAACAATTGTTTTCGCGATAGAACATTAACCTTTGAAATGAAAAAATAAACGTAAAATAATTCACTTAATTACAAAATCATATAATTTATTGAATGAACATAAACCTTTAAAGTTAAATCTTCATGACAAACAACCCTTGCTTTGCCTTGCGGTTCAGTTTTTTTATCCCAATCATCTTTGAACTACGTATAACAAAAAAAATTGTTTAACAATATAGTACCAATAATTATTAAATATAATAAAGTAAGGAAAGAAAAATTGACGAAAACTGTTTAACAATATAAAAAGAATAATAATTAAATTTAGTAAAATAAAAAAAAACATAAAAATGACAAAAAATTACATTCTTCTTAAGGTCTTCCATTTCAAGTAGAGATGAGAAAAACTTATCAAACTTGGAATCATCAATATCCTACACAATTATAAATAAACAAATAAAATGTATAAATACGAAAAAAGATATTTATAATACATTTTATTAAATTTGATTAAAATATGTGGAATTACATTGAACACAGCTTCAAAACTTGCCAACTGAAATTTGTCATCTTCACATTCCACAACAACACCTTCTTGAAAGTCAGTTCCAGCACTACTATACTTCTCCTTATGTTCGGACTACAAAAAATATCAAAAATAACAATGTGTTAAATTCAATATCAACTTGTAAGCTCGCGTTGATAACTAAATAATAGTGTAGATGTATAATTCTAACTGCAATAAGAAAATCATCACCATCATCACCATAGATTGAGTCATCCAAAACAACTAACTCAACCCTGTTGTTCTGAATTTGAGTACCGGTTTGATGATTAAAGACTGAAAGCTCAAAAATTTTATTTCCATGCAGTGAAAAGACAAAGTTAGATCGCCTGTCTAAGGCAAGATCGTTTATTATCTCAGAGCATCCATGAGTAAAAACACAGCTGTCAGTTAATCTGTCCATCTTAACATTCCAAAATCTATCTCCTAAATAAAGAGTTGACTGACCACCTTTGAAATTTTTACCATAAAATTGCCTCCAAAATTCATCAGCCATGACCTGCATAGCATGTGACAATATAAGAATTAATTTAAATACCAATATACAGAAATAAAAAATTATTCATCATAACTATTATATAAGATACTACTTACAATAACATCTTCGTGAGGAGTGATCTTGGATATAAAGCAGTTTTTATGAACAAATGATTTAAACACCATTAGAAAGAACGATGATGGTCCATATGACTGAAACATAAGGTAGTCATCTTTTCTTACACAACTATCCCGAACAACTTTGGTGAAGCCATCAGCAAGAACAGGGCCCACATCAGTTTTTTTCACTCTTACAAACCATAACTTGTTACCATCAACAATCTTAACTGAATCTTTGTAAGGTGGTTGGTCTCCCCAAATCATTGAAGCAAAATCATTAGGTATTTGCTATGAGTTTAAAACAAAATAAAAAAACAAATGTCAGTTTACTTAAAATATGATTAGTAATTAGAATACAAATAAACGTACCAAAAATATCGGGTCATCTTCCTCAATAAGCTTTAAAAATGAAGGACTGTTGTGCAAGGGATCCATATCTGAAATAAAGGTTTATAGATAATTTAAACCTTTAATAATGAAGGTTTTTAAAAAAAAATAAATCGGTAAAGTATTTATAGAAAAACAATCAATATTCCTAAATCAACAATCAATAAGCTTTAAAAGATAATTTAGTCAATGGACAAACTTCCAAATATAAAAATAAAAAGAAACGGTTTAAAAAAAATAAAAAATATTTATTTTTTAGATACAAAATCAATATTCCAAAGACAAAAAACATTAAACCGGGTGAAAAATTATCAGACCAGTGTAAATAAATCTTCATCATCAAGACATCAAGACAATCAAAACATATCAGACACTAAAAAAATGCATAATCTTGAATGGATTGAGGCTTAATAGAAAACAAATTTATTACAAAAAAAAATATGAAAATGACAAATAACAGAGATTGATAGTCCGGCAATGCACGAAAAAAATTAGCAAAAAAAACAAACAAAATACCAAATTACCTTTAACAGTTTCGACAAAGATTGATAGTCCAGAAATGCATAAAATTTAGAGTTTTTCATGAAAAAAAAAAGATTCAGTAACAACATCAATGAATAAGTACATCAAAAACAAATCATCCAGTAAGTAAGATTGAAATCGGATAATGTAAAAAATTGATATTAAACACTTATAACACATAACATCTAAAATACTTTACATACCTTCTGAATATGTGTAAGGATCTACAAAAAAAATAGCAAAACAACAAACATAAGCATCGGCAGAGAAGAAGATCAACACCAAAATTTAACTTTTTGGTGATTAAAATGATGATCGAAAAACTTAAATCCTGAAGTATTTAACTTTGATTATGTTGATTTACCTGAGATTTCTTTGAAAGATTCTTGAATCAATAAGTACATCGAAGACGGTAGGTAGAGAGAGATGCGGTTTGAGAGAAAGAAGGGTTAGGTTAGATTTTTGTGGGTTGTGTAATGTCTAATTGATAAAAACCTAATATAGTATCCATATTGTTAACGGGTTATTATGTGAGAACATAAAAATCCGACCCACAACCATTCGGATCCCGCGTCCAAGCATATGTCTTGGTTTGTGTATTGGTAAATCTCGATTGTTTAGAGTAATTTACACAATTTCCCTCCCAAAATGATAGTCCACTAAAGCAATGGTTGCCACATCATCAAAATGGCTTCACCATTCAAGGACACATAGCCCACATCATCTCATTTATTAATATATATAGATAACCTAAAAACTAATAGTTCAGACTTTTCCACAAGTATAACAAATTATCTGTGATATGTTATAATAACCTAAAAACTTATAAGTTCAAACTTTTCCACAATTATAATAAATTATCTATGATATGTTAATAAACAGATGTGAGTAATTTTATTTCTTCAATCTAGAACATGAATATGTAAAGATTTTTTCCCCGCCATATAAGCAAAGCAGTCAACGTTAATTATGGCCCAAAAAATATATTAACAACATGTGGGAGTTGATCGTGGTGCCTTAACCATAGCCACTTAACCATCCCGTGCCCCGCGTTGCTCTCATTCTCTGTTGATTAAGAATGGCCACAGAAAATCAGAAGCATATAAAAATGTATCAAGATCATTACAATTATCCAGCTTTAACTCTGCGGAATCCATCCTCATCTCTGCCTCGACTCCAATCTTGTACGTAGCATCATCGGATGAATAAAAGTACTCTTCTACATACCCTTTCAAGGCGCTAGTACCGTCGACTTCCTTAACACATACGCAAAGCAGTCAACGTTAATTATGGCCCTAAAAATATATCAGATCTAGGACCTGATGCATCCTGTATGGCGGTTCGAATGTCATCATCAGTCAATTCTTCACATGGATCCACTTCCTGCAAGAAAAACCGAGTCCTATTGACTTATATTTTAGTTCCCTCCGAAATATCAATAACTACTTATAACTATACCCTATATATTGTCAAAATAACAACAAAAAAAGGCTTGCACAAATAATCACATAAATATAAAGCAAATCTATCATATTAATAGAACTATGATATCAATTCAAAGGCCTCATCAGATAAAAAAACAAGTTCGTAATCCAAAATCAATAAGAGAATCAAGCAATTTTAGCAATTTTAACAACATAACAACTTTTCTTACATTCAAGACTACATGTAATCACCATCAATCACCACCATAGTCACTACCAAACCTCAACTTCACCTTCACCATCTGAGGATTCCTCTGATTGAATCCTAACCGCCCTCGACTAACTTATGAAGGAACCCTAAAGCCGCCTCTGTTGAGGCTTTGATTTGTCCACTACCAACCACTGCCATCGCCCCAAACAACATCATCACTGACCTTTCGTCAGTCATATCATGAAAGAAACCCTCGACCCGACGGACTTTGGTGCTCCGATTAAACCCCCACCGCTCCATGATCGGTCGAACAAATGGCCATTAATAGAAGATGATAAAGGAGAAACAAAACATGACTAAGTTGAGATTATGCTTATTGATTTGAACGATTGAATGACCTCCAAAGCTGGTGTCTGCTCCCCACTCTCCGTATTCTTCGGTCAGTAAATGGATTGGATTAAATGGAGTGGTGATTGATGTCTCACTTGTTTGTTTTAGTTTTGCGGTTGTAGGGTTTTGGGAGGAAGATGTACACCGATGAACGCCGCAACATAAATGCAGGGTTTCCTAAAATTCGATGGACGAAATCCCTATATTAACCCTTTCGCGTCTTCAAATTTTGTAGACTTCCCAAATATATATTCCTTTAAAATGGCTTTTATTCTTTTAACATAATGCTTCTAAATTTGTACATATAGTAAAAGACATTTCAATCCATGGGAAATGTTTTATATAGGTTTATAGATTTATATGTTTCATTTTACACACATCATAAGCATGTTACCATATAATAGTTCCGTCCATTCGCATATCTAGAGTATTCTAATAAGTTTTACTTATTAAAAACTTAACCTTGTTCATAAAGAAACAATATCAACATACATGGCGCATCTTCGTACTTGTTCTCATAAGTTTCCATTCTTACATGTACCTCACAAAACTCTATAGTAGGCTTGGGGTACTTTTGGGAAGCTTATCGGGGCCTTGGAAGCAAGGGAAAGTGAGAAAAATGAGTTTCCAGCGTCAGACGCGCGTAGACAGCAAGATAAGACGTAGGCTACAACAGGGCAGGGCATCGCCGACGTCTAACCTGGGCGTTGCCGACGTCTCCTCTGTAACTTAGACACTGAATTTTGCGTTTCTTTCTTTATACTCACTAACCGTGTGTCCCGGGGGTTCTAATACGTGAAATAATCATCATTCAAGTTCTCAAATCATTCCATACCTTTCCAAACCCAATCCCCATATTCTTCGAATAACTCTTTCTACTGAATGTTTTGACCCGTTTGCCCCTACGATGAGGTTTCACCGTGTTGGCATCAGAACGACCATTACAACCATTCATCTTAGCAATTCCATTATTTACACATCCTTACTTGATTTCAATTATTCAATATAGATAACTTGATCTAAACAAAATAGGAAGTGAGATCGATAGTCACTTACCTTAAGCGTCCGTATTTGTCATCGCTTCCTCTTGACCCGTTTGCCTTCCGTGCTTGCGTCATCTTGACATGATGCTTATCCTTATATGTCACCTCATTCACATTCTTTTTAGTATACAAGATTTTACATATCACCTGTCACACCCAAAACACATCGCAACAGAAATACAAACGTGGCGGTGACGGAGGTTGGTACCCATAAATATCTTAGTGGACGATGCAATAATAATTTTGGACATACCACTTAATTAAAACATAAATAAAAGTTTAACGTTTAAACATAACCACAACCATCACATAGTTGTCTGGTCCTTATGGATCTTAGTACATTCGGTCCCAAATTAGTTTTAAAAGTTTGTCCAAAACATTATTTAATAACCATTGCATCAACTACCACAAGACATGCCAAAATTCCTGAAGCCGAACTCATGTACTTGAAGAACACAAAGGAAGGTGAGTTCACATATTCAAATTCGTAACAATTTGTTTAAGGAAAACTATCAATATAGAGTTAAGAAATATATTTTATTTCCTTTATAAAAATCCAAGGGTTAGGTATCATGAGCGGCGGTTTATGAAAAGCCCCCGATAGATCATTTTTCAAAGGTTTATGTATTAAATTTAAATCTAATTGTTCAGTTTCATAAGTTTGCAAGATATTACGAGCTATATAGCAACAATGAGGTTTTAATCAAGCTAGACACAACTAAAGGATATAAATTCGCCGCTTAAATGACACGGAGCTACCGATCACGATGGGGTGTTCAGCCCGATAGATCTATCAACAATTCCACGCATACATTATTTAATGATTAAAAATGGCAAAGGATGCACCAGGGTGCCCCCTTCAGTTGAACAGTATATATACCTACAAGAAAGACAAATTTAATATTTTACAGTGTCTAAGTTACTAGCAGCCCCTATCGAGTCGTAAGCCTGTCCCGATACTTACTCTCTTGGGAGTCAAGGAAAGTCACACTTAGATTTAAATAATTTTTAAATCCATACGGTCGTTTTACCCTAAACACCGTAAGTATCCCCGTTTCTACCTGAAACGTATTATTTTCAATCAATTCTCGTTTTCCTCGAAAACAACTTTGTATCATTCATTTTTCCAAATTATATTTTCCACAAAAATATATTTATATTTTATTCAAAGTCATGTCTTATACAGAAAACATATAATTATCCATTTAAAGGCGTGTTCTTCCGCCAAAAAGTGTATAACAGTAAAAGAGGGGTTAGTGACACTCACCTTTGCATGCGTTTTTACATTATCGCAATCCCTCAAATTGATCTACACATACTAATTTAAGTAGGTACAATTTAATAACCAGTTATTCTACAAACAACTAAGTTTCTAAAATACTTAGAAATTTTCACATAACTTCGAGATTTTCACGAAAAGTCTTCATTTTGATTATGTTGGTGTGTGTGTATGTATGTATGTATGTATGTATATATATATATAGGGGAAGGTTCAAATGAAAACCACTAGTTAACGCGAAAACTAATTAAAAAAAGCCAAAAA
Source organism: Helianthus annuus (assembly GCF_002127325.2). Lineage (NCBI taxonomy): Eukaryota > Viridiplantae > Streptophyta > Magnoliopsida > Asterales > Asteraceae > Helianthus > Helianthus annuus. Next base: position 91,832,406 of record NC_035435.2, on the reverse strand, counting down.
AACATACAATTTTTTTTTTTGCAAACCAAATTTCGCAGGTTTTTTTACATAAAAAAAATTTTCAAAAAAAAAAAATTGTGTACTGCACATGCGTAATACTACACATGTGTATTATTACACATGTGCACTACACAAAATTTTTTTTTTTTTTTTTGAAAAAAAAGTTTTTTTTATATATAAAAACTAACGATTTTTATTAAAAAAATTGAAAAAAAAATTTTTTTTTGTGTGTTTTTTAGGCTTTTTTTAGTTAGTTTTTGAGTTTTCACAATAAAAGTGGTTTTCATTTGAACCTTCCCCAAAATAAATATAAATATATATATATATATATATATATATATATATATATATATATATATATATATAGGGGATGGTTCAAATGAAAACCAC